>NW_007233552.1:0-2668 GCF_000164805.1 Carlito syrichta | reverse complement strand
ACTTTCATACTGACTACCACTTTTACTTTTAATGCTAGTTTAGTTTTTCACGAGGCTTTTACAGTCCTTTAAAATTATTACTGGCATTTGCTCCATTTTCTAGACAAAGAGTTTACAAGGTCTTAAAAATGACCTACCCATAAACCACATTTTTTCTGTAAAATGGTAACCAGAAAAAGTATAGTCACACTGATAATCTCCAAAAAAACAATGGTAGAAGTCCTGGATCCTGCCACATTGTAACAGAAATACTAGAAACAGTAACACTGTGAAGTAATGAGTTTTCACAAAAAGGATCATCAGTAGGGCATGATATGGGTTGCTATATGATACAGCGTTTACGTGAACAGATCACGTTTGATGTCATTATAATTTGATATTTATCACATGACATTCTAACAAGAGAAAGATTATGTTTCCCTGAAATATTTAATGCACAGAAAAATATTAGCACTACATCGCATTCTGTGTATTCAAAACTGTCCCCATAAAACACCAATAATTTGCATATGTAAAATAATTCATTATATAGAACCGCTGTGACTTCTGTGTACCTAGTGGGAACCACTGGCTGTCTACATGCATCTAGTCCTTCCTTCCAATGTATTTCCTCAACTGACTTAGGAAATCAGCATGTCCCACTACCCTGGGTCCAGTGACTGGTTGAAGAACTCATGGTCTAATCATCAGAGTTAGGACTGCTGGGACCATAGGACCATTGTGGGGATAAGTCAGCTTTCAGATGGAGCATCTGATAGCCATCCCATCTCCCCCGATCAAAGAAAGAAAAGGGGGCAGCCCCCTCGGGTCCCCTACTGCTGTGGGAACTTTTCTGTGCTCTCAATAAATCCTGCTTTCTTTAAAAAAAAGAAAACAGAAAGAAAGAAAAGGACAAGGTAACCACTGGGAGAGGCAGGAGGATGGCAGAATAGAGAGGAAAGGATGTGGAAGGAAGAGGTTTGGAAGGGAGAGGTCATCAAAATGACCTGGGAGGTTTTGCAAATCGCCTGTTCATCCCTCACCCTTAAATTGTTGAGATGTCACAACACAAGGAGCAGCTGAAACTCACTGCTATGTATGCTAACATAGATGCTAGAATGTTCTTTCTGATGTGAGCATACTAGAGTTCCCGGAGTTCCCATCAAGGAACTCTCTTCCACCTTTAACATCCAGAACTTATCACAATGACTGTCAGCATTCCCCATCCTGGTTTCCTCCCCTGCCCCTCCTTCCTGCTACAGTGCCAACCCGACAGGGCCCCACCACCCTCTACTATAGCAAGTCTGCCCCTTGGCTGCACATTAAAGTCACAAAAAGAGGTTTCACAACAGGGGCCTGGTTCCCATTCCCGGAAGCTGATTTAGTTATCCTAGGACATAGTCAGGCACCCAGATTTTTTAAAGCCCTGGGAGACTGTAACAGACAACCTGGACTGAGAGCCATCACACGACTGAAGAGTAGTTACAGGTGACTTTGGCCTCATCCAAATCAGTGAATGTTTCTCACTATCTCTACTTTCAACTGCAGTGGTGGGTAGAAGTCACCATACAGGAGCAGTAATTTTTCTTTTCTCACAAATAATTCCATAATCTTAGCAAAAGGGAAAAGGAGCAGAAAAATCTGTGTGCAGATAAGAGCTCTTAGAATACAAAAGTGAGTTATGATAGCTAAGATGTGAAAATTTTACAGGAAAAGAAAAACTGGAGGAGAAAGTATGTGTTAGGGAAATATTGATGGGAAAAGAATTAGGAGAAATCACGGTATGCGAAATTGGCCGACATACAAATATCTTTCCACTGTGAGCCAGTTTGAATTGGGTCTATGCATTAGAATGTAAACCCACTTAATAGATAAATTAAGAAAATATCTCTAAACAGTATTGGTCTTAAAATTAACATATGTTGGGAGGTGGTATGTATTTAAAGAAAATCTGGGCCAGGCATGGTGGCTCATTCCTCTAATTCCAGCACTTTGGGAGGCCCAGATGGGAGGATTGCTAGAGCCCAGGAGTTCGAGACCAGCCTGGACAAAATAGCCAGATCTTGTCTCTACAAAACATCAAAAAGATTAACCAGATGTGGTGGTGCATACCTATAGTTCCAGCTACTCAGGACGCTGAGGCAGAAGGACAGCCTTAACTTGGAGATTACAGGTGAGCCATGATTGTGCTATTGCACTCCAACCTGGGTGACAGAGTAAGACCTTTACAAGAAAGGAGGGAAGGGGAGGTGAGGGAGGAAAGGAAGGCAGGAAGAAAGAAAAAGAAGATCAGAGCTAAAAGAATTTGTCACTTACTGTGCAGTTTCAGAAACAAAAGTGATCATTGTTAAAAGTAAATAAAGGTCAATATGCATTATACGTTCATAAGCAACACAAAATGTCAACAAGCATTACTAACAGAAAACAGATTAAGAAAGTGGTTTCTGTAAACAAAGCAACATGAATAATATTGTTACAAACAGACAACTAACACTGACTGAACACACCCAAACGCCAGTGTTAATGGTGTTTATTATCTCATTAGTTGTCATGAACCTATGGTGGAGAAAACCTTCCTTATCTACCTTTTAGAGATAAAGTAACTGAGGTTCAGAGAAGCAACTATTTCTGGTTTTTATGTGGCAGAGCAGTATTTGAAATCAGCTATGTCAAATTCTAAGGCCTGAGG
>NW_007233551.1:0-6228 GCF_000164805.1 Carlito syrichta | reverse complement strand
GTCACTTTACTGCCTGTCATTCACAGGAGGTTTCTAAGGTGGCCACCGGGCACATCCGCCATATGCTTTCAGCCATGTGTCCCAGAAGGCCTGCCTCCACCCTCCACATTCATATCCCATGGCAAACACACATGTGAGTTCATGGAAGAGACTGCCCTGAGTTAGGGCAGACATCGGGCACAGAGCCACCAAAGTGGTCCAACAACACTGTAACCAGCTCAGGTTCTGGTCACCTGATCTGTCACCATTGGTCGAGGGGGAGGGCCAATTCCTCTCCCTATCACTACATCATACCCCGCCCATGAGGACCTACCCAGGGGAGCTGCAGACTCCTGTCATGATGTACATGGGCAGCGTCTTGATGCTGAAGTCACCGTCAGCCAGGCTGCATGGGGTGGCATGACTGTGGTTCCTGGTGCCTCATCCTGTGAGGAAAAGGACGGTCTTCCCACCTTGGCCCCCAAGAAGCCAGGACTCTGGGCGCCAGCACGCCTGACTTGATTTTGTGGGCCTCTCGCTGAGATGAGGTCTGGCCATGTTGCCCGGGCTGGTGACTGACACCTGGACCCAGGCAGCCTCCCGCCTCAGCCTCCCAGGGTGCAGGCCATGAGCCACGGTGACCAGCCTGAACTCACACGTCCTGTTGTTGGGGGCAATGCAAAGGAATGTCCTGGGATGGCGGCCACCACATCCCATGTAGGCAGGACTGCGTGCACCACCATGCATGACCCCAGTGTTTGCATTTTGGGGAACGATGAGGTCTCACTACGTGGCCTAGGCTGGTCTCAAAATCCTGGAATCCAGCGGTCCCTCACCTTGGCCCCCCAAAGCCACAGCCCGATTGTCTGCCGATCCACCGTCTTTCAGGAACCCTTGGTTCAAGACTGGGACATCCTTCCCAAATAATCTCTGTTTACAATGATCCCAACTCAATATACAAATAGATGTTCTTCCTTTTATTCCTTTTTTTCTTTGAGTCAGAGTCTCACACCATCAATCAGGTTGAGGTCATTTGCTTGCTCCCAGCCACCGCAGCCTTGGCCCGCCAAACTCCAGTGAGCCTTTCCCCAGTTTTTTGATGAGCCGGAACAACAGGCACACACCACCATGTCTGGCTCACTTGAGATGGAGGGTAGAGACAAATCTCGCTGAAGTGCCCAGGAGGATCTCGGCCTGCAGGCTCGAGCTGGCCTCTGGTGTTGGCCTCCCAAACTGCTGAGATGATGAGGCTGAGCCCCAGAGCCTGGCCTTGATACTTCATCTAAAATGAACCAGAAGGCCTGCAATGGCGGCCCACATTTGGAATCCCAGAGATCTGGGAGACTGAGGCGGGAGGCTGGCTGCAGCCCAGGAACCCAAAGCCAGCCAGGGCCACACAGGGAGAACCCATTTCCACACCCATCCAAACAGGTGGTCTGGGATCGAGGTGCCCATCATCCAGACAACTCCAGAGGCTGAAGCAGGAAGATTGTCAGAGCCCATGATTTTGAGGGAGGGGTGAATGCCAGTCGTGTCCTGGGCCACATCCTGGGACACAAAACCAGATCCTGTCTCCTAAAACATCAGAATCGTACACAGATTCTCAACTGCACATGGTGTGCTTACAAGGCAACTGGTTTTAGAGCCAAGAAAAATGCGATGGGGGAAGAAGGAATGTTTCTCTGGCCTTTCTTGGTGGAAGGTCCTCCTTGCCAAGTTGGAGGGTCAGCCTGCCTTGGGGTCATCTCACAACTTGGAGAGGAGAGCTGGCATGAACCTGGCCAGGGAGCCTTGGGAACTCCCACACCAAAGAGAGGGCAGACATTGTGGGGGATTGGGGTTGAAAGGTGCCGAGTTTGTGGGTCTTTCACATGTGAGCAGGGCAGAGTGGAAGGACTGATGGCAGAAGGTTTGCAGGAGATTGGATTTCTTCCTTCCTTCCTTCCTTTATTTTTCTTTCTTTCTTTCTTCCTTCCTTCCTTCCTTCCTTTCTTTCTTTCTTTCTTTCTTTCTTTCTTTCTTTCTTTCTTTCTTTCTTTCTTTCTTTCTTTCTTTCTTTTCTGTCCTCACTAGGTTGCCTTGGCTGCTCTCAAACCGCCCAACTAGGGTTATCCTCTCCACCTGGACCTCCCAAACTACTGAGATCATAGGCTTTCCATTTGATTGACATCCCGGTCTCCTGCCTGATTTGAACTCTGAGCCAGAGGCCATCCTCCCTCCAAGGCCAGCCCTCACCCCAGGTTTTCTGGGTTTTGCTTGGAGTCAAGGTGGGGGCTTGCTATGGTGTCCAAACTGTCTGGAGCACCTGGGCTCCAGACATCTTCCCATCTTAGCCTCCCCGAGTGCTGAGGAAACAGGCAGGAGTTGCCCGACCATCACCACCCCCTGATGTTTTGTGAGTCACCCCCTCCCTTTCCCCGAGGTGGCCCCTGGGAGAAACGAGTGGGTTCACCCTGGGGAACAAGGCAGGAGGAGGGGTGGGCGCCCCAGTGGAGACATGCCCATGTGCTAGGCACTCCCCTCAGGGAGGGCTGAGTGGGTGTTTCCAGCTGCTCTCCAGAGTCCCAGGTCGTCGGAAGGGAGCAAACCTCAAAGTGGGAGGCTGGGTGCAGGGGCACATGCCTGTCATCCTGGTGCTCTGGGAGACTGAGGCAAGAAGATAGTCTGAGAACCCAGGTTGGACACCAGCCTGGGCACCTCGGTCAGACCTTGTCTTTATAAGAAATCAAAAAAATGAGGTGAGCTTGGTGGCGCAGGCCTTACATTCCAGCCTTTCGGTAGGCCATGGTGTGAGGATTGCCAGAGCCCAGCCGGTGGCAGCTGCAGTGGCTGATAGCAAGCCACCATACTCTGACCATTTTTTCTGGCTCTACAGCCAGTCGCCCTTTGAACATACCACGTGGAGTTGAGAATTTGTGTACAATTCTCCTGTTTTTGGAGAAAACCACCACCACCACCACCCGTGCCATTCAGCGTGAGGATTCACCCTTAGGTATGGGAATGG
Source organism: Carlito syrichta (assembly GCF_000164805.1). Classification (NCBI taxonomy): domain Eukaryota; kingdom Metazoa; phylum Chordata; class Mammalia; order Primates; family Tarsiidae; genus Carlito; species Carlito syrichta. Next base: position 3,245 of record NW_007233551.1, on the reverse strand, counting down.
AAAAGGCACTTTCTGGCTTGTCATTCATGGGAGGTTTCAAAGGTGGCCACTGGGCAGGTTTGTCTCACTCCTTCGGCCACGTGCCCCAGAAGGCCTGCCTCCACCCTGTGTCCCACGGCAAAGATACATGTTACCTCATGGAACAGACGGCCCCAAATTAGGGTGGCCATCGGGCACAGAACAATCAAGGCGGTTTCAGTCACTGGTCTAACACATTCGGGTGGGGAAAAGGTTCCTTCCTCACCCGATCACCCAATCATCCTTCGCCCACGTAGAAATTTCCCTGGGGAGCTGTGGACGCCCATCTTGATGCACGTGGGAGGTGACATTTCTATCGCCGGAGTCTCCATTGTTTGGTCTTTGATGCAGCAGAACGATCGTGGCTCCAGGGACCTTGACCTGCTGGGCTCAAGCAGCCCTCCCATCTCATAACCTGAGCAGCCAGGACTCTGGGACACTTGACTTGTTTAGGGGGACCTCTCACTGAGACGTTGTCTCGTCAAGTCACCTGGGCTGGTCTCTGGACCCTGGGCTCAGGCAGCCTCCTGCCTTTACCTCCCAAGGTGTGGTGCTGATGGCTGTGAGCCACGGTGGCTGGCCTGTACTTGCACATTCTGTCATTGGGGACAATGCAAAGGAACACCCCGGGACAGAAGTCACCACATCCCGTGTAGCCAGGACCATGGGCACAACCTCATGTAACTTCAGTGTTTGCATTCCGGGGAGTGACAAGGTCTTGCTTGTGGCCCAGACTGGTCTTAAACTCCCAGGCTCCAACAGTCCCCTGCCTATGCCTCCAAAGCCACAGGCCGATTGACTGTCAATCCACTGTCTTTCGGAACTCTAGGCCCAAGGCTGGGATCTCCTTTCCAAATGATCTGTGTCTGTTCACAATGATGCCAACTCCATACAAAAATTGATGCCCTTCTTTTGTTTCTTTTTTCCTTTTTTTGAGTCAGAGTCTCACTCCATCACCCAAGCTTTAGGGCAGTGGCTCAGTTCTGGCCACTGCAACCTCTGCCCACTGGGCTCCAGGGAGGCTTCCTCCAGCATTCTGATGAGCCAGAATGACAGGCGCACACCACCATGCTGGGCTTATTTGGGATGCAGGGTAGAGACGAGGTCTTGTCGAGTTGCCTGGGTGGTTCTCGGGTCACGGGCTCAGGTCAGTTGCTGCCCTTGGCCTCTCAAAGTGCTGGGATGATGAGGCTGAACCCCTGAGTCCAGCCTCGAACCCTAGTCGAAATGAATCAAAAGGCCTGGCGTGGCGGCCTACACCTGGAATCCCAGCACTCTGGGAATTTGAGGCGGGAGGATGGTTGGAGCATAGGAGCCCATGGTCAGCCTGGGCCATGCAGGGAGACCCCATCTCCACACCCGTCCAAACTAGGAGTCTGGGGTCAAGGTGCCCATCATCCCGTCCACACTGGAAGCTGAAGAGGGAGGATCACCATAGCTCACAATTTTGAAGCTGGGGGAGAACGATGGTCATGGCCATAGTGCCAGACCTGTCTCCAAAAACATCAGAATTGTACACAGATTTTCAACTGCACGTGGTGTGTTCACAGTGCATCTGCCTTAAGATCCAGGAAAAATGGGATTGGGGGAAGAATTATCCCTGGTTGATGAATGTGTCTCTGGCCTTTCTGGGAGGAAGGTCCTCATTGGCGAGTCAGATGATCGGCTCCCCAAGGTACATTTCTCACCTCGGAGAGGAGAGCCAGAATGAACTGGGCCTGGGAGCCTCGGGAACTCCTGCAACAAGGTGGGGAAAGTCATTGGCCAGGGTGGTGTTGGGGCTGGAAGGTGCCGAGCATGGGGGACCCTCACATATAGGAGGGTGAGTGGAGAAGGACTGAGGGCAGAAGCTTTGCAGGAAAAAGGATTTCTTCTTTCTTTCTTTCTTTCTTTCTTTCTTTCTTTCTTTCTTTCTTTCTTTCTTTATCTTTACTCACTAGGTTGTCCAGGCTGCTCTCAAGTCGCCCAACTCGGGACATCCTCTCAGCCTAGGCCTCAAAAACTGCTGTGATCACAGTCTTTCCTTTCATCAACATCCTGATCTTCCTGCCTGGTCTTGAACTCTGGGCCAGAGGCAATCCTCCTGCTGAGACCTGCCCTTGCCCAAGGTCTTCTGGGATTTGCTTGGGCTCGAGGTGTGGCCTTGCTATGGTTTTCAGCCTGGTCTCGAGCTCCTGGGCTCTGACCATCTTCCCATCTTATCCTCCCTGAGTGCCAAGGAGACAGGCTTGATTTGCCTGGCTGACCCCACCCTCAACGAAGTTTTGAGACTCAAGGCCTCTTTTTCCCAAAGGTGGCTCCCTGTAGGAGTAAGTGGATCTTCCCTGGGGAACGAAGCAGGTGGCAGTTGGGCTCCCTATCAGGGACACACCCCTGCACTATGTGCTTCCCCAATGGAGGGCTCAGTGGGCATCTCTGGCCCCCTCTCCGGGGTCCTAGTTCATCAGAATGGAACAGGTTTCATAGTGGGGCCCTGAGAAGAGTGTAGAGACTGGGTATGGGTGCTCACACCTGTCATCTCAGTGCTCTCGGAGGCCAAGGTAAGAGAATGGTCTGAACACATGGGTTCAAGACCAGCCCAAGCACCTTGGCGACATCTTGACTGTATAATAAGTCAAAAAAATGAACAAAGTGAGGTGGCGCATGCCTCTTGTTCCAGCCACTCGAGAGGCTGTGGCGATAGGATCATCAGATCCCAGCTGGTGGAGGCCACAGTGACTGAGAGCGGGCCCCTCTGCTCGACCTGGGAAAGAGTTGTACTCTGACTCAGAATAATAATAACCACCACCATCACCATCACAACCACAACCACAGTCCGGGCTCAGGGGCTCAGACCTGTATTCCAGCCCTTCTGAGGTCAAGAAGAGTCAAGGGTCTGAGCCTGCAGTTACGAAACCAACCCAGGACATGTGCAAGACGTCGGCTCGGCCATTAAAACTAAATCCAAAGACAAGTGGGCATGGTGCTGCAGGCCTGTGTTTCTAGCCACTCAGGGGCCCAAGGCATGGGGATGGCCTGAGCCTGCCAGGTGTAGTCCGCGGTGGCCTTGAGCGTCCCCCTGCTCTCAGGCCTGGGTGACAGAGCAAGACTCAGAGTCAAATAATAATAATTACTGTCACTGAACACTCCTGCCACCCAGTGCGAAGAGTCACACTCTGATGGGTGAGGGAAAGGCACTTTCCGGCCAGTCATTCACGAGAGGTTTTCAAAGGTGGCTACTGGGCATG
>NW_007233550.1:0-6129 GCF_000164805.1 Carlito syrichta | reverse complement strand
CCCTCTTGAGCAATGACTACTTCCTGGCCCATCATGGCTTCATTCCAGCGTGGAATCTGGGAAAGATCCTGGGTTCTGATTTCCTTCCCAACAGCTTTCTCCCTCAGCCCTCTGCAACTGACTTCCCTGGGGAGTCGTTCCTCAGGGACAGACAGAACGGGGTCACCTCTGGCTTTACCTTTCAGCGTGCTGTTCTTCTTGCTCCTCCTGGGTCTCCCCCTCGTTTCCATTTGACACTGAGAGACAAGAAAGGGGGAGGGGCTGGAACCAGCTCCCAGCCTTTTCCTGGACAAGGTACAGCCATACGGAGCTCATGGATGACACGACTTTCTACATTTAGCTCACAGAGCTCAGTGTTCTTTTCTTTCCTTTTGCTCATTTTTAAAGTGCACAGTAGTATTTTGAGGTTTTTTTTAAAAAAAAAAAACTCAAGTAGGGATTTCATATGGGACATCCACCACAGATACCCTGAGTCTCTGTCTTTCTCAAGAAACACACAGACAACAGACCTACAGTCACCTCTGAGCTGTGAGGCTTCTGCTTCCCAAAGAGGATGGAGGTGACTCCAGGTTCTGACAAGAAGCTCTCAGGGACTCGTCACAGCTCTCTCTGATCCCCCCATTCAGAGAAGTCTGGGACCTGAGACATCTGCCCCTGGAGGGCGACTGATGGGCCAGGGCTCAGACCTGTGCTCCCACAGATCTCTCCACCCTCTGATTACCCAGTCCTTCCCTTGAGTCTTGGTGTTTGGTTCGCCCCATGGATCGTGTGAGAACTGTGGCTGGAAATCCTCTGTGCACTCTAACCCCTGCCTTCCTCACCTGACACTAGAAGGATAGTGAGGTTTCTCATCCTAAGAGTGTCCCTAGCTGATTTGGAAATGTGAAAAGAAGAGTAGAAAAAAACTCATTCTCTTTTGCATCTGGGCTTAGGACTCCTTACCTTCCTGATGCTCCTCTTCTTCCCAGGTGGTGGTGCAGGTGGATTATCAGGGAGGTAGGGGAGTATCAGCATGAAGAGCCCCAAGGCACACAGGAAGGTGAGGACGAGATCCATCAGCCAGGGAGCAGCGATGAGGCTCAGCCCTTTGGCACTAACGCTTTCCAACACAAGCACGAGATTCTCCATCTGAATCTCAGTGTTGCCCTAGAGCAACTGAGCACTGGGCATCCCCTTTGGGACTGATGACTAGGGCTCAGGCCTGCATCACAGAGCTGTGGCTTTGTCATAACAAAGGGCTCCTGAGGATGGGGTAAGGGCAGTCGGGCCAAGAGGCTGAAGCTTGACCCCACAACCAGCATTCAGCTCTGAAGAGCCCTCCACCCTTCTGCGCCTTCCAGATTCCTCCACCCCCACCTGCACAACCGGTCACAAACTGACCTTTTCTCCATTTTCTGTATTTCACTTTGGAACCCAGGCATTACTTGGTTCCTTTTATCCCTTGGAGATCTGGGCTTCAGCCCACCCATTTCATAGACTTTGAATGCATCACATTCTCCCAGGAATTTTGGTGGTTTTCTCAAAATTTTTACTCTCAGAATCTCCTCTGTTGTCATAATTTTCCCACACAATGAGTATTCTGCTTTTCTCAGCTCAAAAGTAGAGCTTTATCCTTATTTAAGTGTGTGAATTTTGAATACTTTCATTGTTAGGGTTTATATGAATTTTTGTTTCTTTAATCAGGCAGTGGTCTGACACAAATATTCAAATGATACGTTATTCAAAATTCACAAAACTGAATAGATGATATAGAAATATAAATAATTAAGCCTCCAAATTATGCTTTTTATATTAGGAATGCTACTGACCAATTAACACTTTCAGCAGAGAGACAATAGAAATGAAAATGAGTCATGGCTGAAAACAGGCAAGACTTTATTGAAACTTCCTGCTAAAGTGTTATACTGAGATGAGCATCGATGTGAGCCTCCAGGTCACTGTCCCAGAATAGTAGTCCCTTACTAACTCAGGAACACAATTCTGGGTTTTTGAAGCTGCACAAAGAGTTATGCAATTTGCTGCAGCACACACACAAACACACACTTTGACAAACTAATTCATTATTTCCAAAGCAAGAATTTAACATTTCAGCTTTCTAATTACATCTTTCATGTGCATCTTGATCATATCTCTTCTTACTCTGTGTAAAATACAGTCTCCATTCTTCCTAACTTTGGAACATCTGTGGCACAATCATGGAAGATTTAGTCTCAAGTCCATGTCCCTGCCAACTGAAATAGGAGATTTCTATACTGCAAGAAAGAATGTAAGTTTGCGCAGGAAATCAGCAAATAAGGCAGGGTAAGGAAGCAATCTTGATGAGTTAGGGGTCTGGTAATTCACTTTTCTGGATAAGGTATCTGGTGAATTTCAACCCTTTGGCTGAGAATCCATGTCCTGAGGAAGGAACCCAGATAAGGCAAATGTAAGTTTCAAGTTTTAAGAGCAGGAAAGTCCATTTCTCTCTCTCTCTCTCTCTCTCTCTCTCTCTCTCTCTCTCTGTGTGTGTGTGTGTGTGTGTGTGTGTTTACCCTATAAATATCAATTTTATGGAGAAATTCAGCAGGTTTCAGTTCACTCCCTCTTCTATTTAACAATTCTTCAGTTTATGGGGAATCTGATCATCGATCTTACTAGATGCTTCACGCTGATAAGAGGCGTCATAAGATAATGACTGGTAATGGAAATGTCACACCTATAACTGGAACTACTCACAAGCACATGTTCACTATCTGGCTTGTCAGAGCACCGTTATCCCAGTAACTTTATCTGGTTTTAGAATATTTCAAGCCACGATGACTCAGATGATTAATAACATAGATAACTAAATTTTTATAAATACTAATAACATGGTGTTTTACAGTATTTATGGTATATTTTATAGGGAATCAAGGCAAAAATCCTGGAAAACTCATGTTCCATCATGATTACTCAAGAAATATGCTTCAAATTACACTCACAAGAGCATGATTTTCCTCAGTTATAAAAGGTTACACACACACACACACACACACACACCCCTTATCCAGAAAAGTGAATTACCAGACCCCTCACTCATCATGGTTGCTTCCTTATCCTGCCTTAATTGCTGATTTCCTACAAAAGTTACATTCTTTCCTGTAGTATAGAAACCTCCAATTTCAGTTGGCAGGGAAGATGGACTTGAGTCTAAATCTCCCATTTTCCCTACCTGATATCAAGTAAGTAAAAAGTCTTCTTCTCTGGCAATATTTCTCTCAGTGATTAGCTTTCTGTATAGCAAGCAACAGGACCTCAATTAAAATCCTGGCTATTTGGCAAGAGCTCATGATTGTGCCACAGATGTTCCAAAGTTCTAAAGAGTGAAGACTGTATTTTAAACAGAGTAAGAAGAGATATATTCAAGATGCATATGAAAGATGTAATTAAAAAGCTGAAACGTTAAATTCTTGCTTTGGAAATAATGAGTTAGTTTGTCAAATTGTGTGTTTGCATGTGTGCTGCAGCAAATTTCATAACTGTTTGTGCAGCTTCAAAAACTCAGAATTGTGTTCCTGAGTCAGTAAGGGACTACTATTCTGGGACAGCAACCTGGAGGCTCACATCGATGCTCATCTCAGTATAACACTTTGCAAAATTAGTTTTGTAGTACTGTACTATATAATCCCTGCCCTTTGTTGCATATAAACTATGCCCTTTTTTTGCGTGCTTTTGCCTATGGGTTTCCTTCTGCCCCCTTTTTATAATTTCTCTCTCTCTGCATCAGCTGTTGGGAAGGTAAAGCAAGGGGGTCGCCTTGAAGATGTGTGTGAGACACTAGCACTGGCTGGAATGAACCGAGAGAACATTTACCCAAAAGGAATTGACCAATCTTGACTTTATCTTACTCAAGCAATTACAGCACAACTCCCGTCTTGAGGAATATGAACAACAGAAAACTGCACAATTATAAGCTGACTTGGCAGAAGATGAGACACTCACCACACACCTAGACCCTCTGAAAAAGCTGACCTTTTTCTTTGTTCCAGAGGCAGCTACATCATCCCTTTGTTCAATGCTGACTTTCTTTTCTCTCAGGCAGGAAGTTTCAATAAAGTCTTACCTGTTTTCAGCTATGACTCAATTTCATTTCTATTGTCTCTCTGCTGAAAGCGTTAATTGGTCAGTAGCATTCCTGATATAAAAAGAATCATTTGGAAGTTTAATTATTTATATTTGCATAACATCTATTCAGTTTTGTGAATTTTGAATAACATATCATTAATTTGGATTTTTGTGTCAGACCCCCACCTGATAAAGAAACAGAAGTTAATATAAATCCTAACAATTGAAATATTCAAAACTCACAAAATTAAATAAGTATAAAGCTATACTTTTGGGCTGAGAAAAGTAGAATACTCATTGTGTGGGAAAATATGACAACAGAGGAGATTCTGAGAATAAAAATTTTTAGAAAACCCACAAAATTCCTGGGAGAATGTGATGCACTGAAAGTCTATGAAATTGTTGGGCTGATGCCCAGACCTCCAAGGAATAAAAGGATCCAAGTAATGCCTGGGTTCCAGAGTGAGAAAACAGAAAATGGACTAAGGTCAGTTTGTGACCGGTTGTGCAGGTGGGGGTGGAGGAATCTGGAAGGCTCAGGAGGGTGGAGGGCTCTTCAGAGCTGAATGCTGGTTGTGGGGCCAAGCTTCAGACTCTTGGCCCGACTGCCCTTACCCCATCCTCAGGAGCCCTTTGTTATGACAAAGCCACAGCTCTGTGATGCAGGGCTGGGCCCTAGTCATCAGTCCCAAAGGGGATGGCCGGTGCTCAGTTGCTCTAGGGCAACACTGAGATTCAGATGGAGAATCTCGTGCTTGTGTTGGAAAGCGTTAGTGCCAAAGGGCTGAGCCTCATCGCTGCTCCCTGGCTGATGGATCTCGTCCTTACCTTCTTGTGTGCCTTGGGGCTCTTCATGCTGATACTCCCCTACCTCCCTGATAATCCACCCGAACCACCACCTGGGAGGAAGAGGGACATCAGGAAGGTAAGAAGCCCTCAGCCCAGACCCAAAAGAGAATGATTTTTTTTCTACTCTTCTTTTCATTTTCCCAAATCAGCGAGGGACTCTCTTGGGATGGGATATCTCACCATCCTTCCAGAGTCGGGTGAGGAAAGCAGGGGTTACGGTGCACAGAGGATTTCCAGCCAGAGCTCTCAGACCATCCATGGGGAGAGCCAAACACCAAGACTCAGCAGGACGACTGGGTAATCAGAGGGTGGAGAGATCTGTGGGAGCACAGGCCTGAGCCCCGGTCCATCAGTCGCCCTCCAGTGGCAGATGTCTCAGGTCCCAGACTTCTCTGAATGGGGTGATCAGAGAGAGCTGTGCTGAGTCACCGAAAACCTCTGATCAGAGCCTGGAGTCACCTCTGTCCTCTTTGGGAAGCAGAAGCCTCACAGCTCATAGGTGCCTGTAGGTCTGTGTCTGTGTGTTTCTTGAGAACGACAGAGACTAAGGGCATCCGTGGTGGATGTCCCGTATGAAATCCCTCCTTGAGTTTTTCAAAAGAAAAAAAAGCACAAAATATTACTGTGCACTTTAAAAATGAGCAAAAGTAAAGAAAAGAACATGGAGCTCTGTGAGCTAAATGTAGAAAGTCGTGTCATCCATGAGCTCCGTATGGCTGTACCTTGTCCAGGAAAAGGCTGGGAGCTGGTTCCAGCCCCTCCCCCTTTCTTGTCTCTCAGTGTCAAATGGAAACGAGGGGGAGACCCAGGAGGAGCAAGAAGAACAGCACGCTGAAAGGTAAAGCCAGAGGTGACCCCGTTCTGTCTGTCCCTGAGGAACGACTCCCCAGGGAAGTCAGTTGCAGAGGGCTGAGGGAGAAAGCTGTTGGGAAGGAAATCAGAACCCAGGATCTTTCCCAGATTCCACGCTGGAATGAAGCCATGATGGGCCAGGAAGTAGTCATTGCTCAAGAGGGCTTATGTAGGGGTAAGGGACCAATGACTGCCTGGATGTGAGGAAGTCCTCCAGGCCCAAGGGGACAACTGTTTAACTCAGCTAAGGCTGATTTGTGTAGGAGACAACCCTTGTCTGTTCTCCACTCAGGGGCAACTGTGAGGACAGTGGGGGATGGGTGTGGAAGCACTTTGTAAATGATG
>NW_007233549.1:0-13980 GCF_000164805.1 Carlito syrichta | reverse complement strand
TCAGATGCAGAAAAAGCTTTTGATAAAATCCAGCACCCCTTCTTGATAAAAACCCTCGAACATCTAGGCATACAGGGAACATACCTCAAAGTAGTACAAGCCATCTACAAGAAACCCACAGCCAGCATACTCCTAAATGGACAAAAATTGGAAAAATTTCCCCTGAAAACTGGAACAAGACAAGGATGCCCACTCTCACCCCTCCTGTTCAATATGGTATTGGAAGTCCTGGCTAGAGCAATAAGAGAAGAGAAGGTAATCAGTGGTATCCAAATAGGAAAAGAGGAAGTCAAATTATCTCTCTTTGCAGATGCCATGATTGTGTACCTTGAATACCCAATAGAATCTGTCAAAAACCTCCTTACACTGATAAAGGCCTTTGGCAAAAATCTCAGGATATAAAATAAATGTGCAAAGACAATCGCATTTCTTTACATCAATAACAAACAAACAGAATCCCAAATAAAAAGCACAAAAACCACAAAAATAAATGAAATACCTTGGCATCTTCCTAACCAGAGATGTGAAAGACCTTTACAATGAAAACTACAAAACTCTGCTCAAAGAAATCAAAAATGACACAAACAAGTGGAAAAATATCCCATGCTCATGGATTGGAAGAATCAACATTGTGAAGATGTCCATCTTACCTAAGGCAATCTACAGATTCAATGCAATACTTGTCAAATTACCAGCAACATTCTTCTAAGACTTAGAAAATACAGCACAGGAATTCATATGGAAACACAAATGAACAAGAATAGCCAGAACAATCCTCAGCAAAAAAAAACAAAGCAGGTGGTATCACATTACCAGACTTCACATTTTACTATAAAGCTACAATCATCAAAACAGCTTGGTATTGGTATAGGAACAGGCATATAGACCAATGGAATAGAATTGAGATTCCAGAAGCAAGACCTCAATTTCTCAACCAACTCATCTTCGACAAAGCCTCCACCACCTACCACTGGGGAGAGGAGAACCTATTCAGTAAATGGTGCTGGGAAAACTGGCTGACAACATGCAGAAGATTGAAACAGGACCCCTATCTATCCCCATACACAAAAATTAACTCCAAATGGATCAGAGACCTAAATGTAAAACGTCAAACCATAAAAACCTTAGAAAATGAAGGACATACCCTCATGGAAATTGGAACTGGCATCCAATTCCTGAACAAAACCCGAAACTCAAAGGCCATAAGGGATAAGATAGACAAGTGGGACCTCATCAAATTGACAAGCTTCTGCAAAGCTAAAGAAACCATCAAGAGGGCAGGAAGATAGCCTACAGATTGGGAAAAAGTATTTGCCAGCTCCAAGTCTGACAAAGGCTTAATATCTTGTATCTACAAAGAACTCAAACGTGCTGAAAAGAAAAAAGCAAACAACCCCATTATAAAGTGGGCAAAAGATATGAATAGACACTTCACAAAGGAAGACATCCGAGCAGCCAACAGACACATGAGAAATGTTCAACCTCATTAATCATCAGGGAGATGCAAATCAAAACCACACTGAGATACCACCTAACTCCCGTCAGAATGGCAATTATCAACAACTCAAAATATAACAGCTGCTGGAGAGGGTGTGGCGAAAAGGGAACACTTCTACACTGTTGGTGGGAGTGTAAACTAGTACAATCTCTGTGGAAAGCAGTGTGGCGATTCCTAAAAGCTCTAAACATCAACCCTCCACATGACCCTGCAATTCCCTACTGGGAATATACCCTGAAGAACTCAAATCACTCTATAGAAAAGATACCTGCACACGAATGTTTATTGCAGCATTGTTCACAATAGCAAAAACCTGGAACCAACCACACTGTCCATCAAAAGAGGACTGGATTTTAAAAATATGGTATATATACATGATGGAATACTATGCAGCCATAAAAAAGAACAAAATCATGAATTTTGCAGCAACCTGGATGGAGCTAGAGTCTATAATACTAAGTGACCTCTCACAGAAACAAAGATCTGAGTATCACATATTCTCACTCATATAGTGGACCTTGATCATCCAATGCACTACTATAAGAAAATGACTGACAGTGTTGGGAAACTATGGGGGGAGATGGGACTAATGGTAGTAAACAACTGTCTGGAGATGGGGAGACACCTATTATCAACAAGGGGTCTGAATGAAGCATATTTGTATACCTAACCCTTAACTGTACCCCACAATATCAAAATAAAAAATATTGATAAAAAAATCAAAGACTACACAAACTCATGGAAAAATACTCTATGCTCATGGATTGGAAGAATCAATATCATTTAAATACCCATACTGCCCAAAGCAATCTACATATTCTATGCAATTCCTATCAAACTACCATAATCATTTTTTATAGATCTAGAAAAGATAATACTTAAATTTATATGTAAGCAGAAAAACCCAAATTGCCAAAGCAATCCTAACCAAAAAGAAAAAAGGTGCAGACATCACATTGCCAGAATTCAAACTTTTCTACAAACCTACAGTAACCAAAAACAATGGTAGTGATAGAAAAATAAACACACGGGCCAATGGAACAGAATAGAGAACCCAGAACTAAAACTACTGGTATATAACCAACTCACCTTTGACAAAGTCAACAAAAGCAAACGTTAAGGAAAGTAAACCCAATTCAACAAATAATGCTGAGAACACTGGCTAATCATATGCAGAAAAATGAAGCTGGATCCCTACCAATCAGTATTTATAAAAATTAACTCAAGATGGATGGCACACAAATGTAAAAGTAAAACTCCAAACTATAAAAATCCCAGAAAAAAGCCTAGGAAACATTCTCCTGGACATTGGTCTAGGCAATGTATTCATGATCAATTCTTAAAACCAAATGGGACCTAATCAAGCTAAAAAACTTCAGCACAGCAAAAAATAACAACAACAAAATAATAATAATAATAATCAACAGAGTAAATAGACAACTTACAGAATGGGAGAAAATATTTGCAAACTATGCATCTGACAAAAGCCTAATATCCAGACTCTATAAGGAACTCAAATGAATTGACAGGAAGAAAACAAATAGACCATTAAAAAGTGAGCAGAGGCTAGGTACGATCTCAAAGGAGCACATACGAATGGTCAACAAACATGAAAAATGCTCAACATCACTAATCATAAGATAAATGCAATCCAAAATCACAATGAAACACCATCGCACACTAGTCAGATTGGTTATTATTAAAAACAAACAAACAAACAAAAAAAACAAGAGATGTTGGCAAGGGTTCAGAGAAAAGAAAACACTCAAACACTGTTGGTGGGAATGTAAGCAAGTTCAACCCCTGCAGAAGACAGTTTGGAGATTTCTCAGAGAACTGAAAATAGAATTACCATTTGACCCAGCAATACATATACCAAAAGGAGCATAAATTGTTCTATCAAGAAGATACCTGCACCCATATGTTTATTACAGCACTATTTATAATTGCAAAAATATAGAATCAACCTAGGTGTCTGTTAATGGTGGACTGGATAAGCCAAATGTGGTACATATACACCATTCAATACTACATAGCCATAAAAATAATGAAATATTGTCATTTGCAGCAACATGGATGCAACTGGAGGACATCATTCCTAGTAAATTATCACAGAAACAGAAAACTGAATACTGCATGTTCTTACTTACAAGTGGGAGGTAAAAACACTGGGTACACACGGGCATAAGGGTGAGAATAACAGACAGTTGGGACTACTAAAGGGAAGAGAGAGGAGGGGGGTTAGAGTTGAAAAAATAGCTGTTGACTACCATGCTCACCTGTTGGAGGGGCATGCTCAATAGAAGTTCTAATCTCACTATCACACAACATACCTATGTAACAAACCTGAACTTATACTTCTTAAATCTAAAAAAAAAAATTAAAAGAATGATATGAAATGCATTTATATCTAATAACAGAACTTAAAACATATAAATAAAAATGAATTAATACAAAGGAAAAATATAAAATTCACAGTTATAACTAGAAATTTTAACACAGTAACTGATTGTATAAGTAGAGAATAAATCAGTAAGAATACACTGCTATAATTCAACTTGAATTGATTGACATTGTTACCAAACTCTACCAAATAATAGTTAAATGCCATTCTTTTAAAGTGAACATAGACTACTCACCAAAATATACCAAATATGGGCAACTAAATAAATCTCAACACATTTAAAATAATAGAAGTAATGTAGAGTACATTCTCTAACAGCATAATCAAATTTAAAACTAATTAAAAATGCCTAAAAAAATCTCTGAATATTTGAAGCTTAACAATGCATACTTTAATTAAATTGAAGAAGAAATATATAATTTTGAATTCTTAGAAGAGTTATCTAAAATCAAATATCTAAACTTCCTCCATAAGTATCTAGAAAAAAGGAAAAATAAACTAAAACAGGTATATAATCATGTAACAGTCAGAAAGAAAAAAATGCCTTTGGTTGTAAAAAGAATAAATATAGAAAAGAAGATACAAAATTATCAAGGACCAAAGAAGCTAGACAGTATGATTAATTCAATGAAATAAATGTGAATGAATGAATGAATGAATGAAATAGTGTCACCTGGGTACCTAGAAAGGGTGAACAAGATTTAACTTCATTGGGGTCTAAGTTTACGTCTGAAATCTTTGTATGGTGCTTTGCATAAATAATGGCCTTTTATAACAATTTTTTAAAATTCCAAATATAGAAACTGATACAGAGATTAAGTGTTCTTAAAGTTTACCATGCTCATAAGAATTTGAAGTGGTGTTTGATCAAAGTTCATCTTGTCCTCAGTCAATACTTTTTCCTAAATATTACTGTAATCCAAAGCTTTCTTTCTTTTTTTGCTTTAAGCAAGAATGTACACTTTTGCATCTTTTTAAACCTCTTATTTATTTATTTGAACACAAACATTTTTGCACACAGACAACTAACATAGCAAAATCAGTGACATGAGCTCTGAAATCAGATAATACTTTTTGAATCCTGACACATGCACACACACTCAAGCACATGTGAAAACACTTGAAATAAAAAAACACATTAACTTTGACTTTACATCTGATTTTCTCTTAAAATTATAACTCCAGAAATAGTTTATGGAGTTAAAACTAATAAATATATTTTGGCTCCTTACTCAAAGATTCTCATTATAATTGTGTTTCAAAAAGGTAAAAAAGATAAAGATGCAATCAATTTTAATGCACAACAATAAAGTAATAATTTAACTAATTACTACACATGTATAAGATAATGATTAATACATTAAGGTAATTATTTTGAGGTTCTTTTTAATGACACTGATTAAGATTGGAATTTAATATTAAATTAACAAAATCAAGAATTCACAGTATGATTAGATGTTTCTAAAATATTTATATCTACATAATAATTTGCAACCATATCATATCTATACCCATATTTACTTCCAATCTGCCTAGCACCTCTAGTTTCCCTGATTAGAAACTGCCCATGTGATTATTAACTAGCCCCCTTCTTTTATTCAACTGATTGTTTATTCTAACTTTAACAGTGTATTATTTTATAATCCAAAATTTGTTTTGGATCTCTTGGATAAATGTCCCATGATTGCTCTGACCTCCACCCATCCATATTCTGGTTATGATGGTGGCAACTCTTGAGTATCACATACAGATTCACAAAGTATAAACACTGAGCAGTGAGGTATCCTTCCTTATTATGTTGAAATAATTGAACAGACTGAAATCCCTAGAAAGTCTATAACACAAGAAAAAAGGGGGAAAAAAACACCTTTCTAGTGGGGGATGAGAATGGATAATCTAATGGGTCTTTTCTTATTTTTTACCGCACATCTCTGTGATAGAAGCAAATGTAATTTTTATGTAGTTATGTGAAGGAAAATTGAAACAGGGCTCATTTTGTAGTATTATATCCCTTTGCACTTGTTCCAACTTCCCTCTGCAATTGCTGTTCACTACTCTGACGTAATTGCATAGGTCATTTGTGGAAAAGCATAATTATACCTTAAGGTAATGTTCTCTCATGCATTATTAAGTCATGAATGTTTCTAAAGTAGACAGAGGGAGTGAGTTGGGTCACTGAAGAGAAGATATAGATCGGAAGAGACTTAGAGTCCAATCTAATCTCCTCTTTGATGCTACCTGCCTGCTTGGTACATCGTCACTAAGCACGATGACCACATTGCATCAACATTTCTTTTTGTGCAGTGATCTCTTTCATTAGGTTGAGGACTTCTTGATGACAGTGATGGGTTCTAAATCATCTGTGTTTTCCCAGGACCTAGTACATTGCCTAGCACTGAGCACAAAGGCAATGAATTTTGCTGAGTGAATGTTGAGGTGTTTGCCAAGAAAAAAAAATGAGATGGATTTTTCTTGTCAAATTATACTCTCTACAAAGACATCAAGACCAGCAAAGAGGATAGCTTTAAAGTCTACTGGAAACTGAGTTTTCACAAAGGAGAAACAAATGTAGAGTGGAAAAAGGTTAGATGTGGAGACAGAGCTGGTTTGAATGATTTCACCCCAATGAATACCAGAACTCTTATAAATAAAAAGATGGATCACTATACCAATTGATGTGATTAGTGTCAGGTTCAAATAAAGTCATATATTCTAAAGTGGAAGATGCAGTTTCAGGTTCACAGAAGTGCTCGGTCAAAATACAAATGATTATACTTAGCTAGTATATGCTAGGCATGGTACATGGTTATTTACAGTCAATACATTTTGTTTAATCGAATTATCATAAATTAATTTTATTAAATGACTGATGTTATAACATGCCACACAGTGTGTTGGGTCCTTTGGTGCAACAATAAACAAGACAAAGTTAAGTGGGAAAGTCAGGAAAGTAAGCAGGCATATCATAATGCCATCTACCATACCTCACTTCTATCAAATTTATTAACAGGTGAAGTTTCTCTCTGATTTACTTCTTACATTAATAGTTTAATCCCACCAAAAAGAACATATGGTTGAAAATTAAGCAGACTTGGGTTAATAGGTAGAGATATTTTAAGCACCTGTAATAGAGCTTGGCACATATAAGGAGGGCTCTGTAAATGTCAGCTGTATTTTTACATAGAGAAATGCCTGTAGATTTCAGTCTCCTTATTTACAAAATAGTATTATACATATAAACAAATTAAAGTGAGAAAATGAGAGAGAGACTGTGTGGGGCTCCAACTTTCTATATCATGGTCAAGGAAGACTTTCTCAAAAGGCTGCATGAGAAAATACTGAATGAATAGAAGAAGGAAGAAAAAATACATGGAGGATTCCCCCCAAAATGGAATTAATTTATCAAAAATTGTGTATTTATTCTTACATGTTTGAATTTCAGTCACCTTCAAAGTACTCTCCACTTGGTTCAATACACCTATCAAGATACTTTTTCCACTGCTCAAAACAGTTTTTGAACTCGTCAATTTGGATGCCTTTTAATGCTTCTTCTGTTTTGCTTGTTTGTTTGGTTCACCTCTTCTACATCAGCAAAATGTCGCCCTTCTTTTTGCATCTGGAGAAACAACAAAAAAAAGTTTTTCGGGGAGAGATCAGGTGAATAGGGAGGATAGGGCACGGGGGTCAAGTCATTTTGGGTCAAAAACTTGATGTGGGCAGATGTATTGTCATGGTGGAAAAACCAGTCACCTGTTTGCCACTACTTGGGATAGTTCTTTGGCAAATCATGACACAATCATCTTAAAACTTCCAGATAAAAACTTCGGTTGACTTTCTGATCTAAAGGAAAAAAATTCCAAGGGGCATGCCCTCCAAAAGATAATTTCAGCTTTGTTTTTCTGGTAGGAAGAACATTTCAGTCAGAGGAAATAATGTGAGAAGACCCTGAACATAGGAATAGACGGTGTGCCCAGGGTCATCCCACAAGTGACAAGATGTCATCTGACACAAAGAAGGTGTCCAAAAATTTTCAATATTATTTAAATTTGCAAAATTATTTACCTTTCATAAATTACTTTTCTACATATTAGTTAATTGGTTTCACAATTTTTCAGGATGCTGTTACATAAAATATTGAATATGTTTAAGGATTTGTTTCAGATCACACAGTAATGGAGAAAATATTTGAACCTATATTTTCTAACTCACTCTGTCACTCATTCTATAGTAACTGAACTCCCCCTCTTTCTCTCTCTGTTCATATTTTATAATCAAAATATTTTGTCCTTTCTCTCCTATGTTTAAACAATGAAAATATCAGAATACAATATATCTATAAACTACATGTTAACTTAAGTCTTACATAGTTGTAAGTCCTCTCCATACAATATACTTTCATTTGAACAAACATTCTCAGGGCAAAGTTTATTTTAAGAGACTGGATTATAGGGTGTTTTAGTTTTTGACGGAGCAAGGGTTTCTTTCCAGTTCCTCAGATCACATTCTACTTTTGGCTGCTTTCTTTTTCTACAATCTGTCGAAGCCCTCTGTGGAACAATAGTGTCTGCAAGTTTATGGTATCATCACAAGTCATAGAGGTGGCTGTTGGACTAACATTTACAATCTACAGATGTTCACACTGGTTTATTCTTGGCAAGATGTGGCTGCTGCACGGCTCATAAACAGGCTTCTGAAATAGCTCTGACAGAGAAAAATGCTCATTATGTTCTGATCCAGATGCTCTCAGGGATCAAAGACTCCCTGGCTATGAGCAGTCCCCTTGGAAGCTATGCAGTTGGCTTTGCTAGATTTTATGCTTCCCTGAATGTCATGGATAATATTATCTGGACATCCTCTGTATAGACAGGAAAGAGCTCTCTTTGTATCCTATACCTTCTTAGGCTAGAGTGAAAAAGAGACAGGTATATCTAAGTTTGAATCCAAACACAGTCACTTTCTAACTATGCATTTGCACAAGTTATTTAGCTATGCTGCTCTTCCATTTCTGCAACTGAAAGTCAGAAGCAACATATCTGCTCTGTCCTCTCCATCCCCTTCCCTCCCTCCCTTCCTCCCTCCCTCTCCCCCTGTCTCTCTCTCTCTCTCTCTCTCTCTCTCTCTCTCTCTTTGGAAAAACAATGCTAATTTACATCATCGTGTTGCGTTACCAAACACTGTGCATATTAACCACAGGTGATTTCTCTCACCTAAACAGAAGCGGAAGACAAGGTAAAATGATCTGTCAAGATTTCTTTTCAATTTTGTTTCCATAAGTCATTATAAGAGACAAACTGCTAGAATTAATGACGTTTAATGCTAGAATTTTTCTATTTCTAAAGTCAGAAATGCAACACATACTCTGAGCTGAAGTGCATATGTTTATGAAGGAAGAACTGAGGAACAGAAAAGTGCTTTTAGTTCCTTAGGCATATTAGCCATGTTTCAATGTTCAATTGCCATATAGTATAATGGTTACTTATTGGACAGTGCTGATATGAATATTCATATCATCACAGAAAGTTTTATTAGAATTTATTCAGGGGTAGTCTCTCTGTTTTTAAATCCCAGCTCCACTCATTATTGTCTAAATTTTCTGACCTTCAGTTTTCTAATTTTTTGAATGGTATTAAAAGTAGTAGAACTTACCTCTAAGATGACAGTGAGAATTAAATTTAAGGCACTTAGGATCGTACTTTAAAAGCAATGAGGGGCAACCCCTTTGAGTCCCCTTCCACTGTGGGAACTTTTCTGTCCTCAATAAATCCCGCTTTCTAAAAAAAAAAAAAACAGTAAGAACACTTGATAAACATTGTTTCTTTGATATAAACCATCTCTTGAAATACCTACTAGATGGATTTAGTCAGGCTTGTCTCTGATTGCATTGCACACAAAGCTTTTTGGTAATGAAGCATTCTGCACATAGCTTAAGTGATTTTAGAATGTTGACAAACTCAGAGTTCTAAATATAGATTTAAAACTTGACACAACCCACAAATCACTTTGCTTGGATTCAGGTACCATGTTTTGCTTAGCTTTTATGAGTGAAATTGTCTGTCTAGTATTTAGACAACAAATTCTGTCTACAGAATCTGTGAAATATTTAATCAGTGTGGTAGACAGAATATGGGCCTCCAAAGACTTTCATGCTGTATTAAATGAAACTTGTGATTATGCCATACTCCCATAAGCCTCTCTCTCACCCCCCCTTTCTGTGTGTGTGTTTGTATGTATGCAGAGGCAATTAAGCTTACAGACTTAAAATAGGTAGATTTCGTTAGATTATTTGGGAAGGAATAATGCAGTCATGTGTGCCCTTAAGAATAAAAGAGACAGATGCATCACTAAGTGAGATGAGATGAATTTAGAGCCAGGCAATATTTGATCCTCAATTAGCTGTTGGTAGCTTTGAAGATAGAGGAAAGGGCCACCAACCAAGGCCTCTGGAGGTCTCTAAAAGCAAGATATGGCTCTCAGTTGACAGCCAGAAAGAAAATAGGGAACTTAAGTCTGCCAACAACCTGAATGAGAAAGGAATCAGATTCTCTCCTAGAGCCTCCAGAAAAAACAACTCAGCATTGCTACCATCTTAATATTGCCCCAGTGGGTATTATTATTTTGATCTACAGAACTGTATATGAGAAATTTGTATTGTTTCAAGCTGCTAAATTTTTGACAATTTGTTGTGGCAGCAGTAGGAAACTAATATAATCAAAATAATATAAGATGCATTTAAAATCTGGAAAGGCAAAAGCCTTAAAAGTTTTAATATGTTACTGTCATGTTATCTTGACAGGAATATGTAAGTACTTGACAATTAAGATCCTTATAAAAATTTAACTTGATAAAAATTTTGAGACTGAATCTAAGACCATATTCACATCTGAAGGAAGTTCATAATATATTTTTATGATGTATGAATTGAGAAAAATCTAGTTAATGTTTCTTTCCCTGAGAAAATCTGAGTCACTAGCGACAAAGAATAATACTTTAATGTACATCACAATCTGATCCTAGAGCTTAATGTGGGAACCAAACTTATAAGAGAAAACTGTCCATTATTTCATAAGAACAAACTTCTGAGTTGAGCAGAAATGGTTCCTCATTCTATCAGTTGGTCTCTTCCTACTATCTTATTTTTTTAATTTTTATTATTTTTTAAATCATCTATTTTAAGATGTGGGGTACGATTCAGGGTTAGGTATACAGATGTTCATTATGCAGGCACCCTTGTTGATGAGGTGTACCCCCCATCCCCTGGCAGTTTCCTACTACTACCAACGCCCCACACTCCCGGCAGCTTCCCACTACTGCCAATCCTTTTCTTATAGCATTATAATAATTGTTCAAGGTCCACTTGTGAGTGAGAACATGTAATATTCAGTTCTTTGTTTCTGTGACAGATCACTCAGTATTATAGACTCTAAGTGTCCACTGTCTTTTAAAGAGCCCATGACATATTGGAATGTCTATAAAATTATTTTTATTGAGTCTAAAAAATAAAGCTTTAATGTTTTAGTCTTTATACAGGTTATTTTACTTGTGTAAGAACAAGAAATGCTAATATTAAAAATTTTTACTTGGATATTAGGTAAAGGGTAATCTAAACATTTTAATTTGAATAAACTGTACAATCCTCACTGCAACTCTATGAGGTGGACACCATTGCCTACTTCACAAATTATATATTGACAATTATGTTAGAGGTTTTTTACTGGTTGTTTCACTCACAATATCATAATTGTACATAAAATACTTTAAAACACCCATGAATTTTACAAGTTAGACAGAAGGCAAAACAGAAAAAAGTGAGAAAAATGTTAAAGATTACTCATGTTCAAAACTGAGAGTGTTGGTTGAGTGGAGGTGAGAATGTGAGTAGTGTTGTGAAATTAGGTCTCTCTTCCCTATTATGACACTGGAGAAACAAAGTTCACTATAATCAAGTAATAAGTAGTGTCCTGTTAACTCCCACAAAAAGGAGGGATTCTGAAATTTAGTAGCAAGTGAGGTCAGCTTTATAAATTTTGACATCATTTGACTCTCCAACAGCAAGAGCATTTCCTGTCTGATTGAGTTGGCACCATCTTGATTTCCATCCCCTAAGTTTCCTAAGATATTTCGTTGCATCCTGGGGATAATTTTCACCTGCAACACTGATGAACATTTTATGTCTGAATCTTCCATCTGACCATCCTTGCATTCCAGAAGACTAAGATCAGTTTTCACTTGAGCTTTAAGCAAATGCTATGTCTATATATTTATCAATATACTTATGTCTCTCAAGGATCTGTGGCTTGTGAAAATTGCTCAAGTTGTCATTTGAAAGTATGACATCCAATGACACTTGTGGAGAATCTTCTTAATCTAATGCTTTGATATTTGCTTTAGTGTTTTTTATTCACAACTTGGAAAATAGTTTCTATTTTAATATAATTAATTGACTATTTTTATCTCCTAAGGATTATTTAGAGATCTTAGTCTAAAAATTGATGCAAAATAATTTTATAGAAGAAAATTAGAAGCAGATGGTATGCATAAGTCTAGTAGTTCATGAGGGTATATAAAGAATGGAGGAAGAGGTGAATAAACTATGAAGCAAAATGTTGATTGCATGAGTATATGTAGTTAGCATTGTTGAAGTCATATTAGGCATTTATCAGAGGTTACTGTTCACCTTTTTACTAGTATTTGAAGGGGTTTTTTTGTTTGTTTTTGCCTACTGTCTTTTTTTTTTTTTCTTTTTATGCAGTGACCAGTCCAGGAAGTTGAAATTTCTCTGAGTTCACATAACTTTTAAGTAATAGAGCTAGGACTCACACCATGTCTTTCTGATTGCAAACTTTTATCTCTGGCACCACACTATCAAGGGAATGATGGGACTAGTTAAGATTTAAGTTGAAATCTCAGGTGCTATATTACAAGTAATCCTGGGAAGATGTAAAACCACATAACTCAGAATATTATCATGGCCAATAGTAGAAACTTGCTCTGTCTTCCATAGAGCCTTGTACTTGCTCTAATTTTTTATAATTGAAACTATATTGAAAGATCTTAATATCAGATAATGCTCAGAGCTTTTGCAAGTTTTGTATACTCTCATGATCCTTTCTCATAGGGTAGATAGGATAAATATCAAAAAGAACTGGCATTTCCTTGGTGGCATAAAGCATTTTTTTATGCAGAACAAGGGGAGATGGTTCTTGTGTGGAAACTTACAGTCCAAATTCAAGAGACACAGTCTGTGACCTGGTAAAATGAAGATTCTCAGGATTACTATTTAAACTTGCATTTGTATAAGGAGACAAGTAAATGAAAAGTAGAAACTGATCAGGAACATCTGAGAAACAGCCTGCGTTATCTGTGGTATATCAGACTGGTATGGATTTCAGTTCAACTGCTTGTTGTTTTATTTTTTTTATAGGGCCCTGTGTCTCAATAACTAATTTCCTTCATGCAGGAACGACTGCAGAACGTGCTTCATTGAGTTGTTGCAGGGAATACACTAGTAACTACAAAGCAACACCTTGATCAAAGTGACTGACTAGAAGCAGCTAGGAGGCACCTCTCTCACAAAGGGACGGAAACAACAAGTAAACACTAGCTCTCTGGTTGGATCATCAAGGGAAGCATGCTGAAGTTCACCAGAGAAGTGACAGAAACCATAGAGAACAAAGGAAAGCGAAGCTGAGCAGCCAGCTGTGGCATGGAACCAGAAAAGGATTCCTCACACAGGGAAGAGCTGAGTGAGTGAGAGAACTCCCAGGGTTCCATGCCTTATTCATGGACCTTAGCAACCCTAGTCAAAGAAGAGCTTCCTTGATCAACTGGTCTCCAAACAGATTTAGGGAGCTGCTTGGAGTCTGGACAGAGGCACCACTCAAGTCCCCATGGAACCCAGTAGGCTCTTGTTTCCTGAGCAGCCCAGTACCAGCTGCCACTGTCCTGCCTGAGACAGAGGCTGGGAGTTTTTACACTACCGCATGATGAATGTCACTGCCATGGAAGAAAGAACCCGGCAGTCAACAAACTGTGTGACCTCCACGACTTACCTCTACTGCCCCACATTCAAGAGGCTTGC
>NW_007233548.1:7682-11276 GCF_000164805.1 Carlito syrichta | reverse complement strand
TATGCTAATGCTTTTCTATATTTGATACTGTTTTTATGTTTAGAAGACAAGTCAGTTTTACATTCTAGACAAGAGATGGAAAATACATTTAATTTTCTGAGACCTTCCTCCAGTTCTTATTCTCCTCCCTCTCTCTGTAGCCTTTTATAATGATGAATACTTTCTCTCTCTTGAATTTCTTCCTTTGGCATCCGCAAAAGTCTCCCATCTTAGATCTGCTTCATTATGTGGGTGCACCACTTCCTCCAGCCTTTGAAAATTTGTGTTCTGGTTATCCATCACTGCGTAACAAACCACCGCCAAACGTCTTGGCTTAAAACAATGGCAATCATTGTGGTTTTAGCCCTCACAGTTCTGGAGGTTGATTGACTTTGGCGGTTCTTACTTAGGCTCTCTCAAGCAGTTGTCTTCAAGAGTGCTAGGTTGGAATCTTCAGAAGACGTATTCACTCTTGTCTGGCTCCTGGAAAGAGGGCGGATATGTGAATAGAGGAGGGACTGCAGAAGTAGTCTGTAGTTTGTCTCTGACTGCATGTAATGGCTTGCCTCGTTTTTTAGTACACCAGCTTCAAAATAGCTATGATTCTTGCATGGTGAATCAGTGCCTCAAAAGTACACTTCTGCGAGCGAGCGAGCGAGCGAGAGAGAGAGAGAGAGAGAGAGAGAGAGAGAGAAACATCAACCTTTATGACCTAACTTCAGAAGTCATGAATTTTCATTCCTGAAATTTTTCAGTCAACAGGACAGTCACAGAGACCTGCTCACGCTCAAGGGAAGGAGAAACAGATTCCACACTTGCTGGAAGTGGGGCAAGATTCTACAAGAGTACTTGGACTCAGAAAATATCTTTGTGGCCACATTGGAAAAATAAAACTTGCAACAATCTTTCCTCTGGTTCCAACAACACACATTTTTTCTACATTCAAAAATAACCTGACTATGTCTCCTAGTGCCATAAAGCCACCCCCTGACTCCTGACCCTCTGTCAAAGTCTCACTCCATTCTGGGATTAGGTTCTTGCTCAAGGACCAGATCCTTGGCATGTAACTGAAGTTCAGTGTGGATAAATAAGGCTCTTCAGTGTGGTTCCTTGAGTGTAGATAGCATCTTCAGTAACGTTCCACTTGACCTAAGACTTTTAAACAGAAGTGACACACCATCATCCCCTCTCCCTTATCCAGAATATAATCATAGGACAGGCAGAATAAGTCCAGTAGACACTTACCATTTTAAAAAGAGAACATGGAAAGTACAGCAGTCATTGGTTCCTAGCAATTCTGCAAAAGTAGTTGGGCATATGTTGCCAGTTCCTTGATGAAGGTTCAGTTGTCCTTGGTGTTGCCTCTTCCACAAAATTTAACATGTGCTTGCAGCTTTGTAGTTTTGTCTACCTATTTCTACTTGTAAAATTCAAGAGTCCAAAGACCTCTTTCATTCAGTGCTGTCTCTGTAACTTTCATTGTGGACTGATCTCAAATCTTTAAAACCTGTATATCTGCGTGTGTGTGTGTGTGTGTGTGTGTGTGTGTGTGTGTGTGTGCGCGCGCACGCAAAATGTATCAATGTATGGTCCATTCCATTGTTCAAAAGCCACAACAGATCTCTTAAGGATAATCCTTGTACAGCTTTGGACTTTCTGTGTGACTATTGTGGGACAATGTCTTTCAGATTCTTCAAAGTTTAATGTATAATGGGAATGATCTATGAGACATTCCTTAATAGTCTTAGAACATCTTTTGTCAGTTTGAGGTAACACCTTAAGTTTTTTTTATTTTTGATTTTTGTGTTGGAGTCTCACTCTGTCGTCCAGGGTGGAGTGCAGTGGCATGCTCACAGCCATCCCAGCATTCACCTGATGAACTCTGGCAATATTTCACCTCAGCCTTCCAAGTAGCTGGAACTACAGGCATGTGCTACTGTGCCCGGCTAAATTTTTTTTAATTTATTGTAGAGATGAGATCTGTCCAAGGTGCCTGGGCTGGGCCCGAAATCACGAGCTCAAGCAATCCACTCGCCTCAGCTTCCCAAAGTGCTGGGAATACAGGCTGAGACAATGAGCCCGGCCTGTTTTTCTTAACAAAAGTTTTAACCATTATACTCCTGGTTTTATCTTTAGGCCATGTTTCTTGATTGCACGCTAGACTTTTCCTCTGTCCTGAATTCCTTTCTTAATGTTAGTGTTATTTTTTCTCCAGAGAGGCTCAGAATGAAAATGTATGATTTACTCAGCAAACCCCAGTTTCACTATATTTAGCACTTCTTTTTTTAGGTTATTGCTCTTCTCTTGCACCCTACTATATGCAACTAGAAGAAGGGAGGAAGCAACTTCAGTGGTCTGTCTGGAGAGCTACTTGTGATAACTTAGTGCAACTGGTACATTACCTAGTTTCCTCATTATAGCAGGTCATGGTGTTGCTAAACTTCCTGCCACTGCCTTCAGAATAACCAGACTTCCTCGTTGGCAGATCAGGCCATCAAAGGTGCACACATATCTCAAGATAAGACCTATTTTGGAAGTCACACACAGTTATTTATGCATTGCATTTCTTTAGGTAATCACAAAGGCTTACTCAGGTAAAGAGGAAGAGAAATAGCCTCCACCTCTTGGTGGGGGAAGTGGCAAAGATCTAGAAAAGTATTTGCATAGATGCAAAATATAATCTGACACATCCTTAGTTAAGGTGTTTCTAAGGATTCTGTTCTTTTCCCAGTGTACTTTTCATTCCATAATTATTCTTTGATTTTGTCTACACTCATGTCTTTCACTCATGT
Source organism: Carlito syrichta (assembly GCF_000164805.1). NCBI lineage: Eukaryota > Metazoa > Chordata > Mammalia > Primates > Tarsiidae > Carlito > Carlito syrichta. The sequence continues at coordinate 8,505 of NW_007233548.1, read as the reverse complement.
GCTATGTGACTCTCCAAAATAATTATCAGCATCATAACTAGCATCTTATAAACTGGCTAATGTAGTTTAAACACCCACAGTGCTCTCTATGCACTGTCCTAAGGGTTTTATATGAACTATCTTTATATTGTTCCTATTACAAATATGACATGGTTTCTGATTTATAGAGGAGAATGTATCTATGAGAAACCATGATACAGGTATTTCCTTTTATTGCTACTACGAGAAATCACTACAAACTTAGTGGCTTAAATCAATATAAACACATTATACTAAGTTATATAGGTCAGAATACAATGCTGATCTCAGTGGGTAAAAATCAAGGTGTTGGTGGAGCTGCAGCTTTTTCCAATGCTCTCGGAATCCATTTCCTTTTCTCTCTAATTTCTGGAGGTACCCAAATGCTCTGACCTGTGTTTTCCCCTCCTCTCTTCATATTCTACACAAGCAATGGTGGGCCAAGTTCTCATGTAACATCTCCCTGATGAGTGATTCTTCTGCAATTATACAATTTTAAGAATTGGGCCCTCATAGATAATCCAAGATAATCTTCCTATATTTTGAGGTGAGCAGATTCCATCTTCAATTTTAATTGTCTTTTGTCATCTAATCTAACATAGTCACATTTTCTAGATTTTAGGACATGGAGATATTTGGGGGCCATTGTTTTGCTTAGTGTGATATATAAACTAAACAGGCAGATATCTATGTAGATATATATGTATATGTGCCCACACGCACATATACATACACACACCCAAATAATATACAGATATATAATATAGAAGAGTGACACAGTAGTGACCATTATACATTTGAATGG
>NW_007233548.1:0-7662 GCF_000164805.1 Carlito syrichta | reverse complement strand
TCTGGGATTAGGTTCTTGCTCAAGGACCAGATCCTTGGCATGTAACTCAAGTTCAGTGTGGATAAATAAGGCTCTTCAGTGTGGTTCCTTGAGTGTAGATAGCATCTTCAGTAACATTCCACTTGATCTAAGACTTTTAAATAGAAGTGACACACCATCATCCCCTCTCCCTTATCCAGAATATAATCATAGGACAGGCAGAATAAGTCCAGTAGACACTTACCATTTTAAAAAGAGAACATGGAAAGTACAGCAGTCATTGGTTCCTAGCAATTCTGCAAAAGTAGTTGGGCATATGTTGCCAGCTCCTTGATGAAAGTTCAGTTGTCCTGCCTGGGAAGGATTTTTCCCACAGTTCTTGGTGTTGCCTCTTCCACAAAATTTAACATGTGCTTGCAGCTTTGTAGTTTTGTCTACCTATTTCTACTTGTAAAATTCAAGAGTCCAAAGACCTCTTTCATTCAGTGCTGTCTCTGTAACTTTCAGTGTGGACTGATCTCAAATCTTTAAAACCTGTATATCTGCGTGTGTGTGTGTGTGTGTGTGTGTGTGTGTGTGTGTGTGTGTGTGTGTGCGCAAAATGTATCAATGTATGGTCCATTCCATTATTCAAAAGCCACAACAGATCTCTTAAGGATAATCCTTGTACAGCTTTGGACTTTCTGTGTGACTATTGTGGGACAATGTCTTTCAGATTCTTCAAAGTTTAATGTATAATGGGAATGATCTATGAGACATTTGAGGTAACACCTTAAGTTTTTTTTATTTTTGATTTTTGTGTTGGAGTCTCACTCTGTCGTCCAGGGTGGAGTGCAGTGGCATGCTCACAGTCATCCCAGCATTCACCTGATGAACTCTGGCAATATTTCACCTTAGTCTTCCAAGTAGTTGGAACTACAGGCATGTGCTACTGTGCCCGGCTAATTTTTTTTTATTTATTGTAGAGATGAGGTCTGTCCAAGGTGCCTGGGCTGGGCTCGAAATCACAAGCTCAAGCAATCCACTTGCCTCAGCTTCCCAAAGTGCTGGGATTACAGGCTGAGACAATGAGCCCGGCCTGTTTTTCTTAACAAAAGTTTTAACCATTATACTCCTGGTTTTATCTTTAGGCCATGTTTCTTGATTGCACGCTAGACTTTTCCTCTGTCCTGAATTCCTTCCTTAATGTGTTATTTTTTTCTCCAGAGAGGCTCAGAATGAAAATGTATGATTTACTCAGCAAACCCCAGATTCACTATATTTAACACTTCTTTCTTTAGGTTATTGCTCTTCTCTTGCACCCTGCTATATGCAACTAGAAGAAGGGAGGAAGCAACTTCAGTGGTCTGTCTGGAGAGCTACTTGTGATAACTTAGTGCAACTGGTACATTTCCTAGTTTCCTCATTATAGCAGGTCAAGGTGTTGCTAAACTTCCTGCCACTGCCTTCAGAATAACCAGACTTCCTCGTTGGCAGAACAGGCCATCAAAGGTGCACACATATCTCAAGATAAGACCTATTTTGGAAGTTACACACCATTATTTATGCATTGCATTTCTTTAGGTAATCACAAAGGCTTACTCAGGTAAAGAGGAAGAGAAATAGCCTCCACCTCTTGGTGGGGGAAGTGGCAAAGATCTAGAAAAGTATTTGCATAGATGCAAAATATAATCTAACACATCCTTAGTTAAGGTGTTTCTAAGGATTTTGTTCCTTTTCCAGTGTACTTTTCATTCCATAATTATTCTTTGATTTTGTCTACACTCATGTCTTTAACTCATGTGCTATGTGACTCTCCAAAATAATTATCAGCATCATAACTAGCATCTTATAAACTGGCTAACATATTTTGAACACCCACAGTGCTCTCTATGCACTGTCCTAAGGGTTTTATGTGAACTATCTTTACATTGTTCCTATTACAAATATATGACATGGTTTCTGATTTATAGAGGAGAATGTATCTATGAGAAACCATGATACAGGTATTTCCTTTTATTGCTACTATGAGAAATCATTACAAACTTAGTGGCTTAAATCAAGATAAACACATTATACTAAGTTATAAAGGTCAGAATCCAATGCTGATCTCAGTGGGTAAAAATCAAGGTGTTGGTGGAGCTGCAGCTTTTTCCAATGCTCTCGGAATCCATTTCCTTTATTCTTCTGCAATTATACAATTTTAAGTATTGGGCCCTCATAGATAATCCAAGATCATCTTCCTATATTTTGAGGTGAGCAGATTCCATCTTCAATTTTAATTGCCTTTTGTCATCTAATCTAACATAGTCACATTTTCTAGATTTTAGGACATGGAGATATTTGGGGGCCATTGTTTTGCTTAGTGTGATATATAAACTAAACAGGCAGATATCTATGTAGATATATATGTATACGTGCCCACACGCACATATACATACACACACCCAAATAATATACAGATATATAATATAGAAGAGTGACACAGTAGTGACCATTATACATTCGAATGGCTGTCTATTCTGGTGTCCTCTGAGCAAAAATAGGATGAGCAATTAGAGACATCACTGAGAAGTGATCACATACTCAAGGGTTTTTTTGTTTTTTTTTTTTTGAGTTGGGGTCTCACTTGGTCACCCAGACTGGAGTGCAGTGGCCGCTCCCAGCCACCACAGCCTCGCCTGCTGGGCTCCAGCGATCCTTCTGCCTCAGCCTTCTGAGTAGCCGGAATTACAGGCATATGCTACCACGTCTGGCTGATTTTTTGATTTTATTGTAGAGATGAATTCTTGCTGCCCAAGTGGGCCTCAAACCTGCGGGCTCAGGCAATCCACTCGCCTCAGCCTCCCAAAGGCACAGGATTACAGGCTGAGCCACCGAGCACGGCGAGAAAACAACCTTCAGCAGGCATCTATCACTGGACATCTATCGGAAAATATCCATCAGAGTCTTTCGTAAGAGGACATTCATCAAAGGTTCAAAACCAGCCTGGGAAATTTGGTGATACTACTTCTACACAATAAATCAAAATTTTCCAGGAGTCATGGGATTTCAACAATAAAAAAATGTTATCCTCAAGGGACATCCATCAAGGATATCTGTCAGAGAACATTCATCAGAAAGTATCCATCAGAAGGCATCGACCATCATAAGACATCTATCAAGGGCATCTCTCAGAGGGCAGCCTTCAGAAAGCATCCATCAGAGCACATCTATCAGAAGCTACCTTCAGAGGACACCCATTAAAGGATATCTATTAGAGGGCATACATCAGAGAGTATCCATCAGAGGGCATCCATCAGAGGACAGCTATCAGAGTATTTTGATCAGATGCATCTATTAGACAGCAGCCTTCAGAAGGCATCTATCACTGGACATCTATCAGAGACTATCCATCAGAGGCTTTCCTAAGAGGATACCCATCAAAGGATATTTGTCAGAGGGCATTAGGGAGTATCCATCAAAGAATATGTGTCAGAGGACATTTGTCAGAGAATATCCATCTGAGGGCATCTATCAGGAGACATCTATTAAAGGGTATCCATAAGAGGGCAGACTCCAGAGGGTATCTTTCAGAAGGCATCTATCAGAGAATATCCATCAGAGAATATCCATCAGAGGGCAACCATCAGAGGCATCCATCATGGGTATCCATCCGAGGGTATTCATCAAAAGGATTCCATCAGAGAACATCTATCAGAAGTTATTGAACAGAGGACATTCATCAGAGGATATTGATCAGTGGGCATCCATCAGAAGGCACTGATCACAGGATATTGATCAGAGGGCTTTCCTCAGATGGTATTAATCAGCATCAATAAGAGGGTGCAGATCACAGGGCATCTATAAGAAGGTATTGATCAGAAGCTATAGATAAAAGTGCACCAATGAGAGGGTACTAATAGAAAGGTATCCATCAGAGGATATCTATCAGAGAACATCTTTCAGATGGCAGCCTTCAGAAGGCATCCTTCAGAGGGCATCAGAGTATATTGATCTGAGGTCTTCGATCAGAGGGCAGGCTCCAGAGGGCATCTATCAAAGGACATTCATCACAGGCTATCCATCAGAGGATATACATTAAAGGATATCCATCAGAGCACATAACATCAAAGGGAAGCCTTCAAAGGGCATCTTTCAGAAGGCATCTATCAGAACTTCCATGAGAGGGCATCCTTCAGAGGACATCCATCAGAGGTCGTTCATCAGAAGGCTTCCTTCAAAGAACATAGGAAGGCATCCATCAGAGGGCATCCAGAAGCAGGTATCCATCAGAATACATGCATTAGATGACATCTAACAGAGGGCATATATCAGATAGCAGCCTTCAGAGGGCATTCCTCAGCAAGTATTTATCAGAGGACGTTCATCACAGGCCATCCATCAGAGGGCATTCATTAGCGGGCATCCATTAATGGATATCCATGAAAGGGCATCATCCAGAGGCATCCATTACAGGGTTTCTATATGAGTATATCCATCACAGGACATTCAACAGAGGGTATTCATCAGAGGGTTTGTGACTGTGGAGTCTGTCAAGTCCAAAACATTCAGAGTAGGCAACAGTGGAGAACCAAGGGAAAATGTAGTGTTGTAGTTAGAATCCAAAGGCAATCAGCAGGCAGAATTATCTCTTCCTCTGGAGATGCCAATCTTTTTTTTAAGTCTTAAGGCCTTCAACTGATTAAATTAGGCCAACCATTAACATAAAGGAAAGACATCTTCTGTACTCAAAAATCTTCCAATTTGAAAGTTAATCACTGCTGGGTGTGGCAGCTCACACCTGTAATGCCAGAACATTGAAAGGTTGAGGCCGGAGAATTGCTTGAGCCCAGTAATTCAAGACCAGTCTGGATAACACTGGTGTGTCTCCTTCTCGCCATCCAGTCATAACAAAATCAAAACAGAAATTAAAAGATTCCTGGAAACAAATGAAAATGAAGAAACATCTTACAAAACCTCTGGGATGCCATGAAAACTGTTCTAAGAGGGAAATTTATATATCTACAAACACACATCAAAAAAATGGAAAGATCACAAGTTAACAGTCTAACAAATCACCTAAGGGAGTGGAAAGACAAGACCACCACAATGCCAACTTTAGCAGAAGAATCCAGATCAAATATGGCCCAAATATGAGACATAGAAGACAAAAATATCATAGAAAATTAACAAAACAAAAAGCTGACTCTTTGAAAGAATAAACAATATTGATGGACTCCTAGCCAGAATGGCCAAGAAAAAGAAAGAAAAATTCCAAATAAACACAATCAGAAATGCGACAGATCACATCACAACTGACGCTGAAGAAATACAAAAGATTACCAGAGATCACTGTGAACACCTTTATGGAAACAACTTGACAACCAAATGAAATGGAGAATTTTCTGATGTCACACAACCTCTCAAGTTTGAAAAAAGAAGACATTGAGACACTACATAGACCAATAGCAACTCAGGAAATCGAATCCATCATTATAAAACTACCTACCACAATTCTGGACCAGATGACTTTCCAGCAGAATTCTACAAATGTAAAAGGGTGAGCTGATACCAATCCTATTGAAAGTATTCTAGGAAACTGAGAAAGATGGGATTTTCCCCAAGTCATTTTACGAAGCTAACATCACACATACCCAAACAGGGTAAAGATCCAACAAAAAAGAGAACTATAGGCCAATATCCCTAATGAATATAGATGCAAAAATTCTCAACAAGATTCTAGCAAATAAGACCCAACAACACATCTAAAAAATCATCCTGCATGCCTTTTATTTCTCATTCTCTATTTTCTTATCCTGAAACTCTTATTAAATATATAGCTTAGCTTGTCAACCTCCATTTTCTGTATTGTGAACGCATATTTCATATATTTCCATCTATGTTTCCATCCTGCATTTTGGGTAATTTCTTTAGGTCTATTTAATCTATCTTCAGCTGTGTCTCATCTGCTATTTAATCCATACTTTGCATTTTTAATTTAAATGACTCTTTGTTTTTGTAATTTATAATATGTGACTTTTTTCTTATATGACTTTCTTTTTAAATGCTTCCTTCTCTTTATATCTTGCATTCCCTTTTTTATTTCTTAAGCTATTTTTTAAAAACAGAGAATGTAATATCAGTAAATTTTATTATGTGAAATTGCTGGCAATACAATTAGCTATTTATTCTTATTTGGATGAAATTATCTACTGTGTAAAGTGATAATCCTACCTCAAAGAGTTTTCCAGGTGTGATTTATGAAATACTCACTCTCATAAAGTAGATAATAAATATTGGGTACCCCTCTCTGAAAATCAATGAATACAGATAATCTGTGTACTACAGAAGGAAAGGAAAATATGTATAAATAAAATGTTTTCCTTTTCAAAATATAATAAAGTAAAATATAATAGATTATGTTCTAGCTTGCATGCAAGTGCATTTTACTTTTTAAACTTCATTCAAACAAGTTATCTTTGGTCTCCTGTTTTAGTGGTTCACATGTACATGGCAAATTATTTTTAATGAATTTTATATACTTTGTGCCAAAGAACTAAATTGCAAGAGTTGAAAGGAACTAGCTACACAAAATTGAAACATTTTATTTTTGAGACTCTTACATTTTATGGTAAGAAAAAGCAGTCTGCTGAGCATAAAGGATGGCACTGAAATTGCCCCATAAGTTTTCATTTTTAATATGTAACAGTTCACAAAACAGTTGATTGTATCAACCATTATGCTTTGTAAAGAAGCCGAAAAGGTAATAAGTGCTGTTAATTAAATAATAGAATGTATACTTTTACAGGCATGAGTGATCAGAAAACATACCACACAGGTAAAATTACTTTGCACGTTATGGCACAGATTCTATAGCTGTCACTATTTCTAAATTGTAGATTTGCCATTAAAATCATCTCTGTATATTTAAAGCCCCATTCAGAAGAAGTCATGATGGACCCAGTAATCAAGTGAATTAAATATTTTGCCACGTTTCTAAATGTTCTGCAAAATAGTAGGCATCACATTCCCCATTTTAGTTTTTGCCTTGAGTATTACATATTTTTTATTGATTCCAACACAGTCCTCAGTGTCTTCCATCATCAACATCAAGACTGCAAAAGTGAGAAGTGAATCACTTATACAACCAATGCAAAATCACCTAGCTGGCTGAATTTAAATACTATCTATTCTACATTAGCAAAACTAAGCAAAAATTGTCACAATGTATTTCTGTTTTCAAAGGAAAGAAAGAGAAGCTAACAATATCAAAACTGTGGGCATCTGGCCTCAAATGAACTAGGTCAGAGACTTTATAATCAAACAGGGCAGAGGAAGGGTGCCCCCAGCCCATCAACTGCTCTTGCCTGAAATCTTCCATCATGCTGAGCTAGGGAATTATGTGAGCAGAAGTGCGTCATGACTCAAATGTCACAGACTCAGCCGGGCTCGGTGGCTCAGCCTGTAATCCCGTGCCTTGGGGAGGCTGAGGTGAGTGGATTGCCTGAGCCCGCGGGTTCGAGACCTGCCTGGGCAGGCGAGACCTCATCTCTACAATAAATCAAAAATCAGCCGGGCATGGTAGCGCATGCCTATAATTCTGGCTACGTGGAAGGCTGAGGTGGAAGGATCGCCAGAGCCCAGCAGGTCAAGGCTGCGGTGGCCAGGAGCGGCCACTGCACTCCAGTCTGGGCAACAGAGTGAGACTCCAACTAACAACAA
>NW_007233547.1:0-11483 GCF_000164805.1 Carlito syrichta | reverse complement strand
GATTTTTTGATTTATTGTAGAGATGAGGTCTCACTGCCCAGGCGAGTCTCGAACCCGCGGACTCAGGCAATCCTCTCACCTCAGCCTCCCAAAGGCACGGGATTACAGGCTGAGCCACCGAGCCTGGCCTTTAAGCACTTTTTAGCACACCCCTGATGTATACTTGTTCCTATTCCTAGGTGTCCCCATTCAATCTCATGACTTTAAAAAATTACATGCAAATGACAGAAAATGTTATATCCCAGACCAAACTACCCACCTGAGCTCTATAGTTTCATATGCAACTTCCCATTTGACATATTCACCTGGACATGTACCAAGCATCCCAAATGTAACAGATTCTTAATTCTCACCTCTGAAATTCAAATAGGATCTTCCATGAAATCATGTCCTTTGCAGTACCACAGACACAGCTAGAGGTCATTATTCTAAGCAAATTAATGCAGAAATAGAAAACCAAATATGACATATTCTCACTAATATGTGGGAGCTAAACACTAGGTACACACAGAGATAAAGATAGGAACAACAGACGCTGAGTTTCTTGGGGGGAAGAGCAAGCAGGAATTAAAAACTATCTATGGGGTACCATGATCACTATTTGGGTGACCGGTACCATAGAAGCCCAAACCTCATCATCACACATTATACTCATGTAACAAACTTTTACTTGTACCCCCTGAATCTAAAATTTTCAAACAAAACATTTTGTTTTTAATCTTCCCTAATTATTTCCCATCTCAGTGAATAGGTTCACCACTTGCAGTCTCCCAAGGGAAAGCCTTGAAGTCATCCTTGACACTTTCCTTTTTCCTATTCTCAAATCTGTCAGCAAGATGTGGGCTCTACATTCAAAATATCTCAGATTGAGCACTTCTCACATATCCACTCCTACATCTCTAGCTTTACCTCTGTCCTGAAGAATTGCAAATATTTCTCTTAACTGTCTGTCTGCATCCACTCTTGCTTTCTTATGGTCTTTTCTCCACATAGAAGTGACAGGTTCCTTTAGATAATAAAAAATAAATAAAATTTTCAAATGTGGTACATATACACGATAGAATATTATGCAGACATAAAGAAGGACAAACATATGGAGTTCACAGCAACTTGGATGGATTTAGTCTATCATACTCAGTGATCTATCACAAAAACAAATAACTGAGTACCACATGTTCTCAATCTTAAGTGGACCTTGAACATTTAGCATAATACTATAAGAAAGCGATTGGCAGTAGTGGCGTACTGCTGGGGTGGGGATGGAGATACAACACCAATAAGGGTACCTGATCTCAAACCAGGCAAAGTGGGGACCAAAGGGAGGCCCAGACTTTTTACCTGTACGATGTCTACTTGTAAACCTAATCCTGAGTTGTACTCCACATCTTTAAAATAAAATAAAATAAAATAAAAAATTTAAACATAAAGTTCCCCAGAAACTTTAGTACTGAGATGATTCTAGTGGGGAAAACAATGTTCAATACTCTTCTGCCTTGGAGGTTTATCCACTTTTTTCTGTCTCTCTGAATACCACTAATTATGCCCATCAATTTTATCCCAACCACTGCTCTAGAGGATATACTATACTTGTTTTCTTGTTAATTGTCTATTTTGTGCCTCTAGAATGAAAGCTCCAGAAAGGAGGCTTTGTCAGTGTTCTTCACTGCTGTATCCAGAGGCAAGAACTGTGCCAGGCACACAGTGGTTACTCAAAGAGGGCTGGCTGGATGGATGGATGGATAGATGGATAGGTGGATAGGTGGATAGGTGATGGTTGGAAAGTTAAGATTAAATTTAGGCATCTAATCTCAAAACTTATGCTTTTGCCACTAAATAGATTGACTACTGAGATGGTGTTAAGTCATGAAAGGTCTTTGGAGTCACAACAAAGAGTTTCAGTTTTATTCTTGGGGCAAGCAGTTATTGAAGGATTTTCAATGGAAGAGTGACACAATTAGATTCCCTCTTAAGAAACACTGCTTTGACAGCATCCAGGAGAATAGTCTGGTTGAAAAGAAACCTCTTAGGAAGATTTGCAGTAATCTAAGGAAGCAAAGCTGGTGGCCTGGAATAAAATTGTTGCTATAGATTTTAGAAGAAAGGACCACTAAAAATGTTATTTTTAAGTTAGATTTATTGGCAATAGTAGGAAACTGCCAGCAGGAAGGGGGAGGCACATCTCATCAACAAAGGTAACTGCATAATGAACATTTGTATACCTAATCCTGAATTATACCTCACATTTTTAAAATAAAAAAAAAATTTTAAAAGTCACTCATCAGAGACCAGTGACTGACGAGCTGTGAAGAATAAATGGATTGAGGACTTAAAGGTAATTTGCAGGTGTCATTCTCTGCTGTTGATGTTAGCTGGTTTCAGGAGATGATTAGTTCAGTGCAGACAGGTTGAGTTTAGATGTTGTTAGGACATTGGAGGTATTATAAGACCAGTTAGATATATGTAATGTAGATGTCTAGCCTGGCAGCTTAAATTTTGGAGTCATTTCATAGATAACATCATTTGAGCTATTGAAGAAGAGCTGGTCTAAACAGACCATGAAGATCAGAAGTTGGAGAAAACCTAGGATAGAATCATGAAGAAAACATGTAGAAGAGGTAAATGAAGAAAAGTTTGCACAGGAGAATTAGGGGTAGTTAGTGGGTATAAGCAAAATATACTGTTTTGGCCCAGAAAAAAAAATAAAGTAGCTGACTGAAGTGCTTAATATATTCTCAAGAAGTAGCGTGCACCAGGATACTCTGACCCCAATTACAGCATCATTCAAAAGAGCTAACGTGTAAAGCTATCACAACACAGTAGATGGACAAGCTGGAAAGACATAATGGGTTGATCAATACAATGTCATACTTGGCATTAAATATGGTATATGATAAATAAGCAATAATAGATAGCAAGGTGTTGGGAAATGTCAAGCAGAGGAATGATGACAGAGGAAATAAAAGAAAGGGAAATGAACTGTCATACAAAGCTAACAGCTTTATATACCCATTCTACCTCAATTTCTCCCTGCACTTAATATGTATTTATACAAGGTTGCAACTCTTTGAATTCTCTGGAGGTTGATTGTGCCTTCTCAACATATATGAAAAAACACCCACTTTAATTAGCAAACTTTATATGAGTTTCGTCACTATAATTCTACTATACACAGCCAGTCAAGTCGTTCACTACTAATTCTCATGACAAGGAAGTAGTCATCTAATGTCAAAATCAGCTCATTTTCAATGGTTTTCTCCTAGCATTATGGCAATATCACTTAGATTGCTGTTTTAATGATTGCAGTATAATTTCACACAATAGGGTGGGTACTCAGAATAAAAGTTGAGATTACGATTTAAAATATGTCTTGTTTAGTAACAGCCCACATTTATTGAGCATTTTTATTATATACTTGTGAATCTTTTAAGTGCAATACACATATCAAATAATTGAACTTACACAACAACTCTAGAAAGTAAATTCTATTATTGTTGCTGTTTTGCAAATGTGAAAGCTGTGGCCCAGAGAGTTCTAGTGTTTTGGTTGTTCAGTAGCAGAGCCAGGGGTTCTTGCCACTGACTTCAGCACCTGTGGTCACTTTCCTTTGAGTTATTTTACTTCTTATTTTATCATGTTGGCCATTCATTTACCAACATGTATTGTGCAAAAAGAGCTAACTTTTTTTTTGAGAGAGAGACAGAGAAAGAGAGGGAGAGAGAGAGACAGACAGAGGGACAGAGAGACCGAGAGAGAGAGAGAGAGAGAGAGAGACCGAGAGAGAGAGAGAGAGAGACAGAGAGAGAGAGAGAGAGAGAGAGAAAGAGCTAACTTTCAAACGAAGCATCATCTCTGTTATTTTATATGATATAGTGCTAATTTTTTCATATTTACAGTAGAAGTGAATCCTATTGTGTTGTTTTTTGAACTGAACCATTATACAGGAACTGAACTAAGAATGAAACACTCACATATAGATGTTAATATTAAACATAAAATTCTGATCACTATTTAATCTCTTACAATTAATGGACTTATTTCCATTTCCTGGTGAGAAAACCTCAAGAGAGGTGATTAACTGAGAAAGCAGATGACTAGGAAAGGAATATAGCTAGGTAAAATATCTGCAAAGTCATTCCTGAATACCTAGTCTCTTCACATGCAGATTATTTAAAACATGAACAGCAAACCTTCTGTGTTCATCTTGTCATACTTCCTCTTGGTTGCCATAAGTTTCCAGTTTTCTGTAGTTTCTTACACCTTGATCAATGGGTTTATTGATTGACAGGCATTTCTGAGTGGAATTTTACTCTTAGAGGACATTAATAATCTAATTATTTTTAACAGTTCAAATTTAAAATACAAATAAAATATCCCATGTACTTATATTTTAATATTTTCCATAAGTAGATTTACATCTGATAAATATGGGTAAAATGCTATATATAAATGATGCAATTAAATCTTGGAGGGATTAAGCCAGATAGCAAAGTCTCTGGTTTGATTTTAATAAGAATGAATAGATCCTTTTAATTCAAATAAGTGACAATTGAGCATGGAATAAATAAACGAATGTGACTTTGTGTTTTCAATTGATTTGAGACAAAGGAGTAAATATATGTAGTGATGCTAGAGTAATGTATGTACATGCACAAAAATACATCTTAGAATGTGCCTATTGATAAGTGTTACCAAGAAAAATTTACATCCAAGGTATGACAATTGGCGAATGAACCTGGTCCATAGTAAGCTAATGGTGGAAATAGCAAGTGGTAGGAGTGCTTGATTCATAAGGATTTCTAAGTTCATTTGCTCATTTTTTTAAAACTGATTTTTAGTTCAAAAAGAGTATAGGAAGGATGGAAGGGAGGTGAGTGTGTTTAGAACTGTTCAGTATCTTGAATCTTGACTGTGTGATGGATATGAGAAAAAGCACAGTTGATAATAACATTGTAAAGAGCTTCACACACATGCATGCACACTACTCACAAGTAAATACAAAGAAAACAGGGAAATCTGGATAAATTTGATGAACTGTATCAATGTCAATATCCTGGTTGTAGTCTTATATTATGGGGGTCCAAAATGTTATCATTGGAAGAAATTGAACAAAGTGCACAAGGAGTCTTTATGTAACAGTTTTACAATGGCATGTAATTGTACAATTATCTCAGGGAAATGTTCAATAAAAAGCAATTATATAATTTTAACTTAATTTGATTAAACAGCGAGTTAAAATAAAAATCAAAGTAATATTTAACAATTTTAAAGGCCATTGTACATGACTTATTTTACAAGTACTTTGTATTTATGTAGTTATTTCATTTTCAATAACTTTCTAACATACTATTTCTAAGGTAGGTCTCATCTTTTAATTTTTTCACATATATATTTATTGCATGAGCACGTGACTGAAAAAGAAAGCAGTCAGTTTTTATCTAAAGTGAGTGTATAGAAAGATTATTTTTCATTTTTTAAAAGTAGTTTCCTATTTAAATGTAGAGATTGAAAATTTCTGCTTTCTGTAGTGACATTTTAACTTCATTTTGATTCTGTATATATAATATACTGGGGGTAGGGAAGGAAGAAAGGGAAGATACGTAGGCCACAATGTGATTCCATATTCTCAGCTTCCTGCACTGAAAAATCTTCACATTTCAGTAGTTATCTTAGTACTCCTAGAAATATACACACAGTAGAACATAAATATTTACTATCAGAAACTCCTTTACAAAGGTGGTTGTGGAAGAAGGAACCTAAACCCCCTCAGGGAAACCCACTTCTAGTAGGTCTTTTACTTCATTTACATATGTGTAGATAGATGTAAAGGTATACATATACCCCCACACAGATATATACAAAGAAGAACAACAAAAACCTGGAATGGTTTTTTGGAGGGCGTGTCCCTTGTAGTACAGGTTTCCCTCATGAGGTAAGTATTCTAGGAACCCATCAGAATCAGTGGACCAGCTAGCGTTGTTGTGAGAGGCTGCATTTGGCTCTAGTAAATTTTTTTTGAAAATTCTTTCAAAACGTTTGCCCATTTCATGATGAGTAATTTACATGAACAACATGTAAACCGCACTGCGTGTTCAACAGCTTTTGACCAAAAGCACACTACCCCCAAGTCCCAGTCTCCCTATTTACCCGATCTCTCCTCAAGTGACTTTGTTTGTCTGTTTCCCTGATGAAAAAAGTCCTCAAAGATAAACATTTTGCCATGTGGAAGAGGTGAAACAGAAAACAGCAGAAACCCTAAAGGACATCAAAACTGACAAGTCCAAAAACTGTTTTGAGTAGTGGAAAAAGTATCTCAGTATATATATTGCATCAAACAGAGAGTATACTTTGAAGGAGATTGAAGTTAAAACACGAATACACAATTTTTCAATAAATAATTTCAGATTTTTGGGGTCGCCCCTCATATTAAAGATAATACCTATGAGATAAAAATTCAAATAACATAGACATGAAAAAAGAAGAAGACAAAAGTGGGGTGTCTTTCTGATTTTTAAATTTGTCCTTAGATTTTTAAATTTAACTCTTAGTGCTGCAGCAGTCCAGTCAGGCCCTATAGTAATACAGGGTTGCATTAGCTAGCTTGGCAACCTAATATAATTAATAGCACGCTTCTTCTGGAAAATCCTTCCTGTTTTATACATGAACAACTGGGAGATGCTTGTTTATAGAGTGGGGGTCTCTGTAATCTCAATCTCTGTTCTACCAAGTATAGTTTGTCCCTAGTCCCACCTACCCTGACACTACTATGGTAGGTTTTGCGAACCGGAACTCTGGAGCCCCAGTGCCTGACTCTGATGCCTACTAGATCTGTGATCTCAGGAAAAGTATTCAACCTAAGTGAGATAATAGTAGATGTAACATGCTTACACTTGTGTCTGGCACATAGTAAGTGCTATATAATTTAAAAGCTGAGTGAAGTTAGTCCTGAAAGTCACTTGACTAGTTCTTGTGGTCATAGACTCCTTTGAGGCTGGTAAAATCTATGGGTTCCTTTCCCTTCCCTTCTATGGGTTCCCAGAAAAATACACATATGTTACTCCCTGCAAAACTTTAGATACACCTGACACTTGGAGCCCACCTATAAACTGCAAGGGTCAAGGACCCTTGTGATTTAATTTTTTTTTTTGAGACAAGATCTTACTATTCCACAGGTTGGTCTTGAACTCCTGGGCTTAAGCAATCCTCTAGCCTCAGTCTCTCAAGTAGCTGGGATTACAGGCTCATGTCCAGCTAATTTCAGTTGTGAAGCAAAAATATAATGTTTTATTGTAGTAAAAAATATAATGTTTTATTTAAAGTAGAAAAAAAATTTACACTAAAAAACTACAATTATTTTCCTAATTGGATGGTAATAGCAATAATATCAGAACACTATTGTAGGATAATATGAACAAGAAAAATTGCTAGCACTTATTAAGTATTTGTTATATCAGACATTAATATAAATGTTTTGATTTTATTAACTCACTTAAACCTTATAACAATCTTTTAATATTGATATTGTATCTATCCCTATTTTATAGATGAGAATACTGAGACCAAGAGAAATGAAATCAATCCATCAAGATCAAATATCAAATATAGTAAGATATGTATATGATATATAACATAAATATTGTAGGATATAGTATATCCAGATTAAATATATGAATTGCCAGACTTGAATTAAAATCAAGGCAGGTTTCATTTGGCCTTTGACTATCTTCAGTGTATATAAATTCTCATGTAAATCCCTCCTTACCTAGGATAAGGCTATGTTAGCTAACCAAAATGTCAAGGTACTCAGCTTTGGCTAAAATCAACAGAACTGGTAACACTGATTATCTTTTGCTCATCTTTACAACTTTAGATGAAATGTCATAACATCCTAGGAATTTCTGTGGTCTCTGGAAAAGAAAGTAAAAATCTGGAAATGACTATTATAGCATTTCCTATAGCCAAGAAGAGAAACAATCAAATAAAATTAAACAATAAAATGATATTTTATTCAACAGTGTTATAATTATTAATATGTTTTAGCTACAGCATGGTGTTAATGGTGTCAAATGCAAAAGTTCACAAATTTGATTTTCTCAATCTGCAAACATTCATTGAGCATACTCTATGCAAAGCAATATTCTGAAAGCTAGGAGAAACATGGACACAGGTAAATTCCAGTCCTTGCTCTCAAGGAAGTCAAAATTTGCGAGAGAAGATAAGAACTTTTCTTTCTTAGGTAAGGAAATTAAATGCAAGACAGCATGGGGTGAGATTGAAATACTTGGGAGAAATAAAATATTTGGTAGATGAGTATGAATGTAATTCAGAAAAAAATGTAATTCAGAAACATTTATAATACTTAACTATTTTAGGTCAATAAAAGGTAATTTATGAACTTACAAACTTAAAAGTTCACTAATCAGGGAAGTTGCAAGCAAGGTTTGATCCAGCAGCTCTATGGTATGCACAATGGATCAGTTTTATTTCTCCAGGTTTCTTTCTATTGTGGCAAATTTATTCCAAGGCTAGTCAATCTTGTGATTACAGAATGACTATCATGAATTTTATGATATAATCACAATCTTGTGATTCCAGATTTAATTTTTACCCCATGCATCAATTAAATTCTTGGGCTTCCTTATAACTGGACTACATGAGTCCTATACTGGCCCTTGCCTAATTTATCTGATCAGGGGAATTCCATTTATTAAGCTGGTTTAGGCCTTAATTCACATAACATATCCACGAACAATCTCTGCTGTGACTGTGTCAATCAGATTGGCAGTGGCTAACTAGGGTCAATCTTAGGAAAGCTAGACTTAGCCTCACTCAAACTTAAGACTGTTAGACAATGAGGGTGGTGTAGAAAGAATATTAGAGGGCTAACTATATCCACTGTGTTCTCCTGCATGCATTCATACATACCCTTCTTCCCCTATGAATGCCTCCTTGGAAGAGGTGGCATTTGAGGTAACCATTAAAGAACAGGAAATACAGAATTCCTTCTTTTCTTGATGATTTCAGGAGGTGCTTCAGGATCTTTTAGTAAGTTAAGGACATTATTATATTCAATTTACTAAAGAAATGAGGAAATGTCTATTATTCAAATTCTCCAGATAATTATTCCATTTCAGAGAAAACTGTTCCTACAGACAGAGTTGTTTTGATCCTACATTCAATGAAGAATTCCGCCTTGTTCCCTCCATTTCCCTAAGTCACCTCTAAAGACAAGTTTTCAAAAGTGAAACCTAATCAGTTTTGTAGGTGAGTGTGGGTGCTTAATACATCATGGGACATTCTACCCCAGATACTGAAACTGACCCTTATGCATCCTTGTTTGTGGAAAGGCTTGCCTCTTCTGATATCCCCTGACTGGAAATGTCTTTGATGTTTTTCAGGGACCTCCGAACCAATGTCTCCTAAATTCCTATCCTTAATACTGACTGTCTGAGGTCTAAAACTCCCCTGCTACCAATTCCCAACTCTCAAGTTTGACTCTACCATTTTTATTTTCATTTCCTACAGTGAGTCCATTTTTTTCTATCATGTCTTTTAAAACTTCCACTTCATTTATTGAAATCCCTTTGCATAGTTCCTTATTTATAATTGTCACAAAAGTAATATTAAAGAGAGTAGAGTCATTGTTTCTGCTCTTACTTCATTACTCACTCCCCTTAACTGAGATTGGATTTCTGCAGAAAATACCACAGCACATATCTTGTCTCTGGTAGAAATTGTACCTTTGCTGGCCATTCTCATATCTACTTAATGGGGTGGGAGAAGACGGATTCTTATGTCTTCAAATCCTTAATTCACTCTTAGTGTTTTATTTGTCTTCCTTTGATGTTTAGACACTGAGACATACCACTCCATCAACATGACCAAGTCCTTGCAGATGGCATCCTCCCAAAGTTCAGACTCACTAAGATTTCAGCCTTGATCTTTTTTCTCTTTGACCATAGATGTGCCCACCATCCACTGTACTAGTTCTTCCTTTCTATCCAGAGCCACAGTCATCTGATCCTTTTCTCTTCAACCCATTCAGCTGATACTTCTGGCTACAGCCTTCTGAACCTTGGAAATGGCTCCTCAATTCCTGGGATCTCTAAGAAACTAGATTTTTACAGTGCAGCCCTTGTTTTGAAATCACTTCTATTGTACTTCTTTCTGGTTCTTTTTTCTTGACCCCATCGTATATATCCTTAAACCTTCCTCACGGGCAGCACTGCTTGATTTAATGCTTTACTCATTGAAAGTCTATAGTGATTCCTCATTACCTAAAATAATACTATTAATAGCTACCATTTATGAAGTCATCTCTCAGTGAGTGTCATGCTGTACAAATATTGATAATACTCACAACAATCTCACATGTTAAGTATGAGGAAACCCTAGCTTTGGGAGAGGTTTGGAAGCTTTTCTTGAGTTCTACATTGAGTGAATGGGGGAGCTGAGAATCAGTCCCAGGTCCTTTTCCCTTGCCGCACATAAGGAAATCTTTGGCTGGTCCTTCAAGGCTCTCTTTTAATCTATTTTGAAATTTTAATTTCTCTCTTGCTGTCCCCCAATAAGAATTATACATTCTAGCTAAAGTGGTTTAATTGCTACCCCTGAACCCCTCAGTGGTTATTTTTACTTTGGGCACTTTGGTCACCCTCTTTCCTGTAGAAAGAAGTGAACATAGAATTAGGTTGTTCCTACTTCCTTTTTTTTATTTTTAAGTTGGTGTCTCACTCTTGTCACTTGGGCTGGAGTGCAGTGGCACACTCATGGCCATTGCAGCCTTGACCTGCTGGTCTCAGGTGATCCTTCTGCCTTAGGCCTTCTAAGTAGCTGAAATACAGGCATGTGCCACCATGCCCAGAAATTATTGTAGAGATGAGGTCTCACCAGGTTGCCCAGGCTGATCTCAAACCCATGGGTTCAGGCAGTTCTCTCACCTCAGTCTCCCAAAGTGCTGGGATTATAGGCATGAGCCACCATGCCTGGACTCTACTTCTAAATTTACCAAAATTATTCTTAATTTCTAAGAAATTGCTCAACTTTCACTTCCATAATACTTCACCCATCAAGCACACGGTGTCCCTCTCTTTTTTGAACTCTCACAGAACTTGTCTGTACAACCCACATGAACCTTATCATACAGATTTTATAACATTCAAATAGTCATATGATGCAGATATGGATTCTCATTTTTAAGAATTCAAGATCCTGGGTCTGCGTCTTATGTCTCTTTGTATGTTTCGTATGTTGCTAAGTATATGAGAAGGTCAAAGCACAGAAAGTCAAAAGAAGTAAATAAAGAAAAACTTGGTTCTAAGGTGGCAACTTTTTGTTTAGTTTTTAGATTGTGTATTTATTTTCCTTGTAGAACTCAGAGGTTTGAGAATAGGGTGTTTGGGATTACTAACTTTACACAGCAACTTGACTGGCCTAAGGGATGCCCAGATAGCTGGGTGTGTCTGTGAGGGCAGTTTTTAAGAGAT
>NW_007233546.1:0-15379 GCF_000164805.1 Carlito syrichta | reverse complement strand
CTTATGTGTTTTTAGTATGGAATGAGTACCAAATTGTTAAAATTGAGTATCATAACAATGCTTATAAGGTGTCTTCTACTGAGTATATTTTAACTAATTGTTTAATTAATGCCTTTTACGAAGGTTTTGTTATTCTTAAGCAGCCACCTTATTTGATGATTCCTGTACACTTGTCATCTCATTGGTATGATGAATATGGTTTGCAGACACTGTATGAGGTTAATTCTCTTTTGGAAAGACAGAAAATATTTTTAGCCACTTTAATTTTAGGAATTATAACATTATAGCTATTGCTACTTCAATAACAGTTTCAGCTGTAACTCTATCTAAGGAAATGCATACCGCTACCTTTGCTGATCAGTTATCTAAGAATGTTTCTATTGCATTAGCTACACAGGAGATTATAGATCAAAAGCTAGAAAATAAAGTTAATGCTTAAGAGAGGCACTTTTGGCAGTAGGACAAGAATTTGTGACCTTAAAAATAAAATTGGCTCTTCATTGTCATTCTGAGTTTAAATGGATTTGCTTCACTCTTTTGGAGGTAAATAAGTCTGCTTATACTTGGGACAAAGTAAGAAATCACATTCTTGGAATTTGGAACTACTCAGACCTGAGCATAGACCTAATTAAATTACATCAACAAATTCAGGACATAACAGTTGCT
The DNA here is from genome assembly GCF_000164805.1 of Carlito syrichta. Taxonomy (NCBI): domain Eukaryota; kingdom Metazoa; phylum Chordata; class Mammalia; order Primates; family Tarsiidae; genus Carlito; species Carlito syrichta. The sequence continues at coordinate 14,713 of NW_007233546.1, read as the reverse complement.
GAAAAGCAATCTTGGTCCACTGAATTGGCTAGTTCTATATTTAATAATTTTTCATCATTTGTTAACAAATAATCATTGATGTCTGTACTTATCAATGAGGGCATTTGCTGAGCAGTGATTCTTTTGTTGCTGTGTTTACTCCCAATCATCTTCAGAGTATTAAAGAAGAATATATCTCAGCTCACTATGGAGTTCCATGGTTTTGTGTTAAAAAATAAAAAAGGGGAAGATGTTGGGAGCCAGCCACGGAGGCCCACTGAGCGTTAGGGATCAGGGAGAGCCATTGACCTCGAGACCACTAGAGTTTGTTCGGGAGCTGTGGACCCCATTGCCTCTCTCTTTTTCTTGGTATAACAGCCTTCTGTTAGCTCAAGCATGAAAACTCCAGACAGGGACGAACACAAGCTAACATTAGAAACTCGCTCTTCCCATTTCCCTCTGTCTGCGTTTTTGACTTTTGTCTGGTACAAGCCAGAACCACATCAAAGAGCCCAGGAACAGAGAGCCCAGCATGACATTTTGATAGAGCAACATTATGTAAAAGTGGTTTTAGTTATTTTAAGTTCCATTGATTATGTTAGGATAAAGAAAAGGAATAGATAAACTGTTTATCAATAGGAAAGCTATTCATAAGTAAACTAAATAGAATAAAATAAAATATAGATTACATTTGATAGAATAGCATAATATTTATAGAAACTGTAATAATACTTCTAAGGGACATTAGTCTAGCATAGAAACTGGAAAGACAACTTGGGTTTGTTCTTTATCATGCTTGAAGAAATATCTGGTGGGTAGGGGAAGCCCCCATGCACCTGGATGTCTGTTTACATGGGAGACTGAGTCTGAATGTGCAAAATTTGGAAATAAAAACCCTCTGTACTTTTCAATAAACGGCTTCTGGCACTCAAACAGTAGTCCAGTCCTATTTCTTTCTCCCCCTTTTTCTCATTCTTTTTACAGGCACCGAATCCATCTCACCTCCAAGGACCCCAGACCCTGTGGGAGCAGGACTCTGGCAGTGATGGGTGTCTAAGTATGTGCCTTTCCTCTGTAATGTTTACCCTGGTCATTGGCTATATTCTGTGATGGTTGTTCAAGTGAATGTTTCTTCACTGTGATGGGTGCCACAATGAATAGTCTCTATGATGGGTGCCCCTGTGAGTGACCCTTCTCTATATGTACTCCAGTGACTGGGGCTCCTCTGTGATGGGTAGTCCAGTGTCTGTCACTCTTCTGTATTAAGTGGTTTGTGACTGGCTCTTTGCTGTGATCAGTGGTGAGTGACTGATTCATAATGGACACCACAGTGATAAGCCCTCCCCTGTGATGGGTGTCACATTGACTGTCTATTTCTCTAACGATTGCCACAGTGACTGTGTCTCTTTGTGATGGGTGTCCCAGTGAGTAGTACTCCTCTATGTTCAGTTCCCTAGTGACAGGGCCTCCTCTGTAATTGGTGCCACTGTGGCTGGTCCTCCACCATAGTGGTTGTGCCAGTGATTATCCCTACTCAAAGATTGGTATCCCACTTACTGGGCTTCTTCCATTTTGAGTGACCTAATGATAGGCCCTCCTTTGTGATTGCTTCCCAGTTGCTAGGCCTCTTCTATAATGTGTGCACCAATTACTGTGTCTTCTCTGTGATTGGTGTTTCTGTGACTGGTATTCAAAAATGATTGGTGTCCCAGTGACAAGCTCTCCTCTGTGAAGTGTCACAGTGCCTAGGCTTCCTTATTATGGATGACCCAGTGACTGGGATTTCTCTGTTATTGAAGTATTGTGATGGGTGGCCTAGTGATAAGCCCTCTTTTGTAATGTTATTCCTAGTAACTGGGCCTCCTCCAAAATGGGTGCCTCATTGGTTTAACTGCTTTGTTTGGTTGCCCCAGTTTCTGGGCCTCAACCCTGATGGTTGGTCCAGGCACTGGTCCTCCTCTGTTAAGTTGTCTCAGGGACTGGTCCACCTCCGTAAATGGTGTTATGTTTACTGGACTTCCTCTGTGATTGGAGTCCTAGTGACTTGACTTCTTCCAAATTTTGTGCCCCAGTGTCAAACCCTCATCTGTGATGGGTGTTCCAGTAACAGGGTTTACTCTTAATTGCATCCCAGTAAATATTTCTCCTTCGTGATGGGTGCCCCAGTCACGGACTCTCATTGTTATAGATGTCCCAGTGACTAAGCCTTCTCTATAATGGGTACCAGTGACTGACTCTCCCTTGTGAAAAATGCCCTGGTAACTGATCCTTCTCAGTGATGGGTGCCCAGTGACTAACTTTCCTTTCTGATCACTGCATCAATGACTGGGTCACATACATAATCGTTTTCTCAATTTCTAGCCCTCCTCCTTTATTGGTGTTCCAATGACCAGAGTTTCTAGATGACTGGTGTCCCAATTACTGGTCCTCCTACATAATGGATGTCCTGCTGACTAGACCCCTCCCCATTATATGCATCCCAGTAACTGAGTCTCCTTGATAGTGAGTATCCCAGGGACAAGTTTTTTATTTGTGGTTGCTGTACCAGTGACCAGCCCTCATCAATGATTGGTTTCCCAGTGACCGGCCCTCCTCTGTGATGATTGTCCCAGTAAATGGCCCTCCTCCATACTGTGTGCTCCCAATGAAAGCTCTTCCTCTGTTATGGCTGCCACAGAGAGAAGTCATACTCTGTGATGGGTATTCCAATGAAAAACCCTCCTCTGTGATGCGTGCCCCATGACTGATCCGCCTATGTGATAGGTGCTAAAGTCACTGACCCTCCTCTATTACAGGTGCCTCAGTGACTGCCCCATCTCTGTGATGGATGCCCCAATGTCTGGCCACCTTCTATGAAGGCTGTCCCAGTGACTGGCTCTCCTATGTGATGTTTGCCTCTGTGACTGTGCTTTCTTTGTTTTTGGTGTCTCATTGAGTGACCTTTCTCTCTGGTTGGTGTTTCAGTGACAGTCTCACGTATGGAATTGGTTCCCTAGTGACTTTCCTGCTTCTATGATGGGTACCCAGTGATGTCTCTATTTGGGATGGCTGCTCTGGTGACTGGACCTCAACTGTGATGGATGTCTAAGTGACTAATCTACTCTTTGATGGGTGACACTGTGACTGACTCTCCTCGGTGCTGTTGCCCCAGTGAGTGGCCCTCCTCTCTGGTAAGTGTCCCAATGATTGGCTTTCTTCTGTGATGGATACCCCTATGACTGTTTCTCCTCCATAATGGATGTCTGAGTGACTGGCCCTCCTTTTTTATGGCAGTCCCAGTTACTGGGCTTTCTCCTTAATGGGGAACAAAGTTACTAGCCCATATTTGTGATGGGTTGTCTCAGTGACAGGACCTCGTCCGAAATTGGTGCCCCACTTACCCACTCTGCTCTGTGCCATGTGTCCCAGTGATTGGACCTCCATCTTGTAGGGTGCCACAGTTACTGGTTCTCCTGTGTAATTGGTGCATCAGTGACTAGCCCACCTCTGCAATTAGTGCCCCAGAGATTGGTACTTTTCTGTGATAGGTGCCTCAGTGACAACCCATCCTCTCTGATGCTTGCTGCAGTTATGTGACTTTCTCTGTGATCAGTGGCTAAGTGACTAGGCCTTCTTTGTGATGAATGGCTCATGAATGGCCCACCATTGTTATCAGTGCCCCAATGATTGACTCCCCTTCTAATGTGTGCCCACAGTGATCTAGCCTCCTCTGTGATAGGTGCCCAGGTGACTAATTTTCATCTCTGATCGCAGCCCCTGTGACTGGATCTCTTATATAATGGGTGCCACACTGACTAGGTCTTCTTCATAATGTGCCTCAGTGACTGGGCCTCTTAAGTGATTGGTTCTCCAGTGACTGACCCTCCTTAATAATGGGAGCCTCAGCGATTGGCTTTTCATGGTGATGGGTGCTTTAATGACTATCCCTCCTCTGTGATGCATGCCACAGTGACTAGCTCTCTTCTTTGAGGGGGTTCAACAGTGTCTGGAGTCTCTTCTGTAATAAGAGGAGCAGTGACTAGAACACCTCTGCATTTGGTCCCCTACTGACTGGTGCTTCTTCATAATGGGAGCCCTAGTGACTAGCACTTCATAATGGGTGCCCAAGTGACAGCCTTTGCTCTTGGTGGGTGCCTCAGTGACATATGCTCTTCTGTGGGGTGTGCACCAGTGACTGACCATCCTTTGTGATACATGCCCCAGTGACTGGCTGTCTTATGTGATGATTCTTCTCTTTGATGAGTGATGCATTGATTAGCCTTTTTCTGTGATGGTTGCTTCAGTGACAAGCCCTTCTTGAGAATGGATGTCACAATGATTGGCCTTCCTCTGTGATGAGTGTTCCACTGACTGACTCTCCCCTGGGAAAGATGCTGCAGAGACTGGTCCTCCTCTATAATGTGTGCCTCAGGGACTAGCCCTCTTCTTTGATGTGTGCCTCAGGAATTAGTGTTTGTAGGTGATGGATATCAATTGATTTTGCTTTCTCAGTGATTGTTACACCAGTTACTGACTGTCCTCTGGGATCAGAGACCCAGTGACTAAATCCCTCCTATTGGGTACCTCAGTGACTTGTCCTTATCTGTGATGTGTGTCTCGGTGACTGACTCTCATTTGTTATGGCTGCCCTCAGCAAATAGTCTTCTTCTGTGATGAGTGCTCCAGTAATTGTCCTTCCTGTATAATAGGTACCCAGGTGACTGACACTTCTCTGCAGTGAGTGCCCCAGTGAATGAATCTTCTTTGTTATGGTTGTTCCAGTGACTGTGTCTTCTCCTATTATGGGTACCACAGTGACTGGGCCTCTTCTATGATAGCTGCCACAGTGACTGGCACTTCATAATGGTTTACCCAGTGACTATCTCTCCTCTGTGATGAATGTTCCACTTACTGGGCATGCTCAATAATGCATGCCCCAGTTACTAGCCCTACTTTGTGATGAGTGTCCCAGTTACTGGCCTTTGTGTGTATTGGGTGCACCAGTGAATGGCCCTCTGTAATGGTGCACCAGTTACTGGCCCTTCTCTGTGATGGGTGTCACAGTGACAACTTCTCTTCTTTGATGGTTGTCGCAGTGACTAGCCCTCCTCTGTGATGTGTGCCTTTGTGGCTGCCTCTCCTCTATTATTGATACCACAGTGACAGGCCCTGCTGTATAATGGGTGCCCCTGTGACTGCCTCTCCTCTGTGAAGAGAGTGCCAGTGATTGACCCACCTGTGTCATGGCTACCACAGTGACTGGCCCTCACCAGTGAAGGTTGACACAGTGAAAAGTCCTGCTCCAAAATTGGTGCCCTAGTGACTAGCACACATTGATTATTGGTGACAAGTAACTGGCCCTCATCCAAAATGGATGTACCAGTGACTTGCCCTATTGGATGATGTGTGATTCTTTGACTGGTCTTTCTTTGTGATCAGTATCTCAGTGATTGGATCTCCTCCACATTGCTGTCCTAGTGACTGACCCTTCTACATAGGGATAGTCAAGTTGCTGTGCATCCTTTGTGATTGGTGCCAGTGACTAGTATTCCTCCATTATAAATGTCCCAGTGAATAGTCATCTCTGTGATGGGCTCCTACTCACTGGGATTCCTCTATAATGGGTGCCCCATTGATTGGTCCTGCTTTATGATGGTTATCCAAGTTATTAGGTTTCAGCCTTAATGTGTGCCCTAATGACTTGGCCTCCCCTGCTCCAGTGAATGGTCTTCATATATGATGAGTGCCCAGTGACAAAGCATTATCTGCAATGGTTGTCACAGTGACTGGGCCTCCTCCATAAGGGGTGTGTCACTGACTCGGCATCCTCTGTGATTGATGCCTATTTACTGGTCTTGCTCCAAATAGGGTGCCTCATTGACACTCACTTAATTCTCAGAGGTGTTCCAGTAACTGGACCTCCTTCATAACTGGTTTTCCAGTGACTTGCCTTCCTCTATGTTGGCTGCCCCTGTGACTGGCTCTTTTCTGTTATGTGTGTCTCAGTGACTCTCATCTGTGATTGTTGCTCCAGTGACTGGGCCTCCTCCATAATGGGTGACTCACTGACTGGCTGTCATTCCTCATGGGTGTTCCATTGAATGTGTCTTCTCTGTGATTTGTACCCCAGTGACTGGCACTACCCCATAATGGTTCCCTAAGTAACTATCCCTCCTTTGTGATGGAGGCTTCCCTTACTGGGCCTCCTCAACTATGAGTGCCTCAGTTACTAGCTCTCCTCTGTTTAAAGTGTACCCATGACTAGCCCTCCTGTGTGGTGGGAGCCCCAGTGACTTGTCCTCCTCTTCAGTGAGAGTCTCAGTGACCAGTCCTTCTCGATAATTAGTACCCATGACTATATCTCTGCTGTTATGGAGCCCACAATGACATATTTTTTTTCCTGATGGGTGCCCCAGTGACTAACCCTCCTCTGTGCTGTGTGTTTCTGTTACTCACCTTCCTCTGAGTAGCATGCCACATTGACTCTCCCTGCTCTGTCATGGGTTCCCTATTGACTAATCCTTCTGTGTGATGGATACCCCAATAACTGAACCACATCTGTGATGGTTTCCCCATGACTACTCCTCCTTCATAACTGGTGCCCCAGTAACTGGCACAACTTTGTGATGGGTGGTAACTGACTTTCCTACAAAATGGGTGTCCCAGTGACTCATCCTCCTCTGTGGTGGGAGGACAAATTACAGACCTTCCTCTTTGATCAGTGTCCCAGTGACTAGGCCTCTTTAATATTTGGCCCCAAGTGACTGATCATCCTCAATTAAGGGGGTCGCTCTGAGATTAGTGTCCCCATGACTGGCTCTCCTTCAAATATGCTGCACCACTGAAGAGCCCTCCTTTGAAGTGAGTGTTCCAGAAACTAGGTCTCCTTCATATTTGGTGTTCCATTGACTAGCCCTCCTTTGTGGTGTGTGCCATTCACAGTGATAGATTCTTCTGCGATGGGTTTCCCAGTGATAGGCTCTCTTTTGTGATAGATGCAGTGCTGGAGTCCTGCTCCAGTAAGACCAGAGTTTCCTGGAGGTGGGGCAGCTTCGGCTACTAGAGAAAGAAAGTGGACTCCTGTTCAGGGTTGAGCAGAAACTTTTTATCAGGTGTTATCCAAGGGCTTTTATCCATAACTCTGCAAAGTCATCATCACAGGAACCCCTGCTGCTATGGTTACACAAATGGTAGTATGTGCCTTTCATATGAACATGTCCAGGTGCACACAGGACACCCCCCACTCTCAAGCAGATGTATTTTCCAAACATGAGTAAGAACATGAGAAAGAGCAAGCACAAATTGTCTTTTTGTTTCTTATCCAGTTTCTATGTACCCTTAATTGTTTACAGTTACATAACATCATTCAATGCTTACATCCGAAACCAACATAATGAAATATTACCTTTTACTATTCTATGCTAATTCAAACTAGTTTCTATAAAACAGTTGCTGATATGGTTACACTCTTCTAGTACCAGCTGGCCTAATTTAAACTTCACTGGCCCCCCTGAATCAGACTAAACTAACCACACTTCTACAATAAAATGGTTACTTAAATTTTCTTCAATCTATATGAGCTATTTCCTCAAACCTATATCTATCATTTTCTAAAGTCATACCAAGACAACCTGTGACCTGCACTAAGACTCCTCAATATGACTCAAAGTTCAAATTGTTTGAAAGCAAAAACCACAAACTGTGGAAAATTGGAACAATAGACTCCCAAGTTTAGCTGCACATGTTCCAGTCAGAGTTTTCTGTTAGAGCTAGCAGGAGACTTTCCTGGTTGCAGTGTCATGTGAAAAAGGAGGAAGGGAATAGGGTCAACAGCTTCTGAACACATCTTAGTGGTCTCGGGGTCAATGGCCCTTCCTGATCCCTAACGCTCAGTGGGCTTCCATGACTGGCTCCCAACAATGCAGCAGTGTCATGGCTTCCTCTGAGTGTCCCAGTGACTGGTCCTCCTCTGTGATAGATGCCCCAGTTACTGACGCCCCTTGATGAAAAATGTCTCAGTGATTCATTTACTCTGTGAGTGGTACCTCATTGACTTTGATTCCTCTGTGATGGATGCCCCTATTACTGGCCCTCATCTGTGATGATTTTCCCAGTGACTACCCATCCTCCATAACTGGTGCCCATGACCAACACACCTGTGATGGTGATAAGTAACTGACCCTCTATCAAACTGGATGCCTCAGTGATTCACCCTCCTCTGTGATGGGTGGACCAGTAACAGAACTTCCTCTGTGACTGGGCCTCTTCCCTATTGGTACCCCAAGTGACTGATCATCCTCCATTGTGGGTGCCCCAGTGGCAGAACTTCCTTTGTGATTTGTGCCACCATGACTGACTATCCTCCGAATATGCTGTCTCATTTTCTAGTCCTCCTCTGATGTAAGTAAATATGTCCCCTGTAATTGGAGCACCAGTGACTGAGGTCCTCTAATGGGCACCCCAGTGAATAAACCTCCTCTATGATAGGTGCCTCAGTGGCTGACACTCGAATTTGATGGGTGCCTCAGTGACTGGCTCTCCTATGTGATGGGAGTTTCAGTGTGTGACTGTCCTCTGTGATAGTTGTTCCCTTGAATGACTCTACTCTTTGATGTGTGCCCCAGTGAGTAGACAACTTTTGTTATGTGTACACCAGCACCTGGTCCTCTTGTATAATATGTACCCCAGTGATTGACACCGCTCTGTTATATGTACTCTTGAATGGCCCTCCTCTGTGATGAGTGCCTCAGTTACTGGCTCTCCTCTGTAATCAGTGTCCCCGTGATTGACCCTCATCCATAATTGATGCACTAGTGACTAAACTTCCTCTGTGATGGGTGAATATTGTTTCTCTTCTGTGATGTATGCTCAAATTACAGGCTGTTCTCTATGATCATTGCCCCAGTGACTCGATCTCCTCCATAATGGGTTCCCCACTGACAGACCCTTTTCTATTATGGGTGATCCAATGACTGGACCTCCTCTGTGATTGGTGCTCAGTGACAGCACTTCTCCATAATTATTGCTCCACTAACCTGCCACCCTATATGATGTGAGTGCCACTTACTGTCTTTTCTCAATAATAGGTAGTCTAGTGACTAGCCCTTCATTATGATGGTTGTCACTATGACTGACACTTCTGTGTGAATGGTACCTTGGTAACTGACCCTCCTTTATAATTTAGGTCCCAGTAACTGGATCTTCTCCCAGATTGGTGCCCCACTGACTTTGTGAAGTGTGGCACAAAGACAATCCCTCTCCTGTGTGGGTGTTTCAATGACTAACCCATATATGTAGTGCATGTGTTCTGTAATGGGTGCCACAGTGACTGGCCCTTCTCTGTGATGGGTGCCCAATGACTGCCCCTCCTCTGTATGGATTCCCTATTCACTGGTCATCCTGTGTGATGGGTTTACCATTAAGTGTCCCTTATTTGTAACTGTTTGCCTAAGTAGCTAACCATCCTTCATAATTGGGGGCCAAGTGACTGACCCTCCTCTCTAAACAATTTCCCAAAGACTATTACTCTTCTATAACAGATACCCTTGTGATTAACCCTCCTCTTTGATGGGTTGCCTTATGCCTGGTTCTCCACTGTGATGGATGTTTCACTGACTGGATCTCCTCTCTGATTGTTGAATCAGTGACTGGGACCCTTTCATAATGAGATCCCCAGTACCTGGTCCAATTCCATTTTATATGCCCCAGTGACTGTAACTTCTTAGTAATTTGTGCCCCAGTGACTGATCATCCTTATAATGGTTGCGCTAATGACAAGTCCTTCTCTATCATGGTTGCCCCAGTAATGTGGCCTCCTCATTTAGTGACCTGTAGAAAGCCCACTTTAGTTACGGTTTTCCCAGTGACTGACCTTCCTAATTGATGTAAGCTCCAGTGACTGGCTCTAGTCTGTGATGGTTTTCCCAGTAACTAGGCTTCTCCATAAAGGGTGCTCCTGTAACAGATCCTCTTCTATTATTGGTGGAACAGTGAATAGCCCTCTTTTGTGTGAGTGTCCCAGTTATTTGGTCTCCTTTGAAATAGATAACCCTGTTACTGGCGCAGATCTCTAATGGATGCCACAGTGACGGGTTCTCCTTTTAAGTGACTCAGACACTGGTCCTCTTCTGTGATAGCTGTCCCACTGATAGACCTCATCTCTAATGGGTGCCACAGTAACTGGACCTCCTCTGTAATGAGTGCCCTAGTAACTGGTCCTCCTCTTCATGGGTGTTCCAGTGATTTGTCTCCTTCATAGTGGGTGCTTTATTTACTGACATTCCTCAGTAATCGGTGTTTCAGTGTCTAGCCCTCCCCTGTGATAGGAGCCAAAGAGATGTGTCCTCATCTGTGATGGGTGTCTCAGTGACTTTCCAAGCTCTGTTATAGGTGCCCCACTGACTGAGTTTCTTCCCTGATGGGTGTTCCAGTGATGGTCTCGTTTGTGATGGTTGTTCCAGTGACTGGCCCTCCTTTTTGATGGGAGCTCCAGTGACTAACCTTCTTCTTTTAAGTTTACCCCAGTTACTGGCACTGCTCTATAATATGAGCTCTAGTAACTGTCACTATTCTATTATGGGTGTACCACAGATAGACCTTGCTTTGTTATAGGTGCCCCAGTGTCTGATTGTCTTCTGTAATGTGTTTCACAGTGACTGGCTCTTATGTATATTGATTGCCTCAGTGCCTGGTTTCCTCAATAATGGGTGCCACAGTGATTGGACCTCCTCCATTATAGTTGCCCCAGTGAATGAGCCTCCTCTGTTATTGGTGTCCAAGTTATTGCTGCTCCTCCATAATAGTCGCCTCTGTGTTGGTTGTCCCACTTATTGGGCCTCCTCAGTAATGAGAGTCAAAGTGACTCTCCCTCCATCATAATTCAAGGCCCAGTGATGATCCCACCTCTGTGAAGGGCGAACAGTGATTAGCAATGCTTATAATTAATGTCTCCAGTGACTAGGCCTGAGTTGTAATAGGTGACTGGCCTTCCTCAGTGATTGCATCTTTGACTGGGAATCCTCCATATTGGTGCCCCGGTGACAGGTCCTCCTTCATTATGGGTGCCTCATTGAGTGTTCATTCTCTGTGATTGGTACTCAATGACTGATCTTCCTCCATAATAGTTTTCCCAGTGACCACTCTTCCTCTGTTATGAGTGTCCCATTTTCTGGGTCTTCTCCACAATGGGTGCCCCTGTGACTGGACCTCCTTCCTGATGGATATCCCAATGACTGGTCCTTCTTTATAATATGTGCCCCAGTGACTGGGCTTCGACTTTGAATGGTTCCCCAGTGTCTAAGCTTTGCATGTGAAGGGTGTCCCAGTGACTAACCCTCCTCTGTGATGGGTGTCACAGTGACAGGGTCTCCTAAATAATGGGTACCTCAGAGACTAGAACTTCTCTGTGATAGGTGTCCTGATGACTAGCCATCCTTTGTGAAGAGTTCTGCAGTGAATAGTCCTCTTTTTTATTTGTGTTCTGCAACTGGGCCTCCTCCAACATATGTCCCCCAGTGACTAAGCCAAATCTGTGATGGGTGCCAGTCTCTAGACCCTCTTTATTATGGTGTCCCAGTGACCAACCCTCCTCTGTGATGGGTGTCCCAGTGACTGGGCCTCCACCATAACAGGTGCTCCAATGACAAAACTCCCTTAGTGATTGGCACTCTGAACTGTGTGCCCCAGTGACTAGCGCTTCTGATGTGTGTCCCAATAACTGAGTCTTCTCCATAATTGGTGTTCCAGTGATTAGCCTTCCTCAGTGATGGGTACCCCAGTGACTGGGTCTCCTCTGTGACAGATACCACAGTCACTGATTCTTCTCTATGAAAAATGCCCCATGACTGTCCCCCCTTGGTGATGGATGCCTGATTATCTTGCTTTCCTCTATAATCGCTGCCCGAGTGATTTGATCTCCTACATAGTGGGTGACTCAGTGATTAGGCTTCTTTTATTATAGTTGCCTCATTGACTGTGCCTACTCCATCATTTGTGCTCCAGTGATTAGCCCTCCTCCATATTGAGTGCCTTAATATCTAGTTCTACTCTGTAATGTGTGTCCTAGTAAATTATCCTACTCCATATTGAATGCAGCACTGACAGTTCCTCCTTACTTATCGGTTTTCCAGTGACTGTTTTGTTTCAGTGACAGGCGCTGCAGTGACTGGAACCTCTGTGATTGATGTCCAGTGACTAGGTTTCATCCATAATGTGTGCCCCAGCGACTGCCTCCTCTGTGATTGGTGTCCTAGTGATTGTCCTTTATATATTATGGGTGTCCAAGTGACTAGCCCTCCTCTGTGATGAGTGTCACACTGACTGGTGTCCTCCATAGTGGGTTTCCCATTTACTGGGCCTCCTGTGTACATGGTGCCACTATGAATGGTCATCCTCTGTGATGGGTGCTACAATGAGTAGCTCTCATCAGTGACGGGTGTGTTTTTAGCATGGACTTCTCCATTATGGGTGCCCCAGTGTCTGGCCCTCCTCTTTGGTGAGAGTCCCAGTTACTGGCCTCTTACATTGTTGGTGTTCCAATGACTAGCCCTCCTTTATTATGGGTGCCTCAGTGACTGGCTGTCTTCTGTGATTGGTGTCACAGTAACAGGCTATACTCTGTGATTAATATCCCAGTGACTGGACCTCCTCTTTAAATGGTGACACTTTGACTGACCCTCCTTTGTAATGGGTGTCCCAGTGATTGACTTTTCTCTGTGAAAAATGCCCCATTGACTGACTTCCTAGATAATGGAATCACCAGTGACTAGCATTCCTCTGGATTGCTACCCTAGTGACAGGCCTTCCTTCATAGTACTTGCACGTCCATGTGTTGGGTGTCCAAGGAGTGGGACCTCATTCATATTAGATGCACGTGTGACAATGTTCCTTTGTAATGAGTGTCCCGATGATTGACTCTTTTCTGTTATGTTTATATCAGTGACTGGCCCTCCTCTGTAATGAGTGGCCCAGTGACAGGTAATCCTCTATTAGTGCCACAGTGACTAGCTCTTCTCTTTGCTGGAGTTCCAGTGACGAACCGTTATTTGTGAGGAGTGCCTCTGTGACTGGTCGGCCTCTGTTAATTGGTTTCCCAATTAATTGGTTTTCCAATTATTGCACTCTGTTATGGGTGCCCAAATGACTACCCCTACTCTGTGATGGGAGTCCCAGAACAGGACCTTCTCTGTGATAACTGTCCCAGTGATTGGCCCTCTTCTTTGCATGATTCCTCAGTGACTGGCTCTCCTTCATGACTGAATGCTCCAGTGACTGTCCCTCTTTGTGCTTGTTGCCTCATTAACTGGTCCCCCTCTTTGATCTGTGATTCATTGACTGAGTCTCCTTTGTAATTCACGTCACTGTAACTGGCCCTTATCTGAGATTGCTGCGTAGTGACTGGGCCACTCTGCGTTGGAGTCCCCATTGATTAACTGATCTTTGTGATTGGTGGCACAGTATCTGACTCTCCACTGTGATGTCTTTTCAAGTACCTGGCTCTCCTCTGATGTTTGCTCCAGTGACATGTTCTCTTCCATAATTGGTGCTCCAGTAACTGGCAGTCCTCCAATTTAAGTATCCCAGTGACTAAACCTCCTCTGTGATTGGTGTTCCAGTAAGAGGGTCTCCACCTTAATAGATGTCTCAGTAACCAGCCCTACTCTGTAATGATTGCTTTAGTGACTGGCTTTCTGTTGGGTGTCCCAGTGACTGGCACTTCTATCATATTGATGCCCAAGTGACTGGGTCTTCTCTGTAACAGGTGCCCCAGTGACTTACCCTCCACTGTGATGGTTACCACGCTGACTTTACCTCATTTGTGATGGCTTTCCCAATTCCTGGCTCGCCTCTGAAATCAGAGCTTCAGTGACTAATCCCCTTATAATGGACGTCTTGGTGATAGATCCTCCTCTGTGATGAGTGCCTCAATGAAACTCCTTCATTTGTGATGTGTTTCCTGGGCACTGGCATTCCTCTGTGATGGGTACCTTAATGACTGGCTTTCTACTGTGACAGTTGTCTGAGTGACTGGTTCTCCTATCTGATGGGTACCCATGTGAGTAACCCTCTTCTGCTATGAGTGCACTGGTGATGGACCTTCCTTTATAGTATGGGCACCAGTGACTGGTACTTCTCTGTAATGGGCGCCTCAGTGAATGACCTTCATCTGTGGTTGGGGACCCTGTGTCTGGCTCTCCTCTGTGATGAGTGTCTTAGTGACTGGACCATATCTTTGATTTTGTGAAAGTGAGAGGCACCCTCATAATATTTGCCCCAGAGACTGGCTCTACTCTGTGATGGGTGTCCCCATGACTGGCCTGCCTGTGTGGCAGGTGATCCAGTGACTGGGCCTCCTTCATAGTGGTTTGCCAATGACTGGGCTCCTTCCATTATGGGTGCCCTAGTGACCAGGTCTCCTCTGTGATTGGTGCCCAGTTACTGGCCCTCCTCCTAAATGGTTACCCTAGTGACTAGACCCACTCTGTATTTGGTGTCCCACTTGCTGGTCCTTCTCCCTACTAGGTGCCCCATTGACCCATTATCTGGAATTTCTTTGTGATAGGTGTCCCAGAGACTGGGCCTCATCCATAATGTGAGCCCCAATTAGTGTGCCATCTCTTTGATTCATGCCCATTTACTGGCCATCCTCCATAATTCTTCTCTAGTTACGAGCCATCCACTGTGATGGGTGGCCCAATACAGGGCCTCCTTCAAAATGGGTGTCCCAATGACTGGCCCTCCTTTGTGATGGAAGACC
>NW_007233545.1:0-8823 GCF_000164805.1 Carlito syrichta | reverse complement strand
CTAGCAGAAATAACTAGCAAGTCAGCTGACTACCAATCTGGCATAACAAGCTTTTTAACTAGCTAGCCAGCTGGGTAGACAACTGATGTTATGAGCTGACTTAACTAGCTAGCCAGCCTGTTAGCCAGCTGACCAAACTAGCTGACTTAACTCGCTGGCAAGCTGATTAGCCAATTGAATTAACTGACTAGCTACCTAGCTTACCATTAGCCTATACAGCTGACTTAACTAGAGGACTTAACAAAGTAGCTAGCTGGCTAGCCAGCAGACTTAACTTGCTAGCTACCTAGCTAGACAGCTGGATAGTCAGCTGATTTAACTAGCTGACATAATTAGATAGCATGATGGCTAGCCAACTCACTTAACTAGCTACCTACCTACATACACTGCTGGCTTTCCAGCAGACTTAACTACCTCACTATCTAACTAACCTGCTGGTCAGCGAACTGATGTAGCTAGATGATGTAAGTTGCTAGCCAGCTGGCTAGCCAGCTGACTTAACTAGTTAGCTAACCTGCTAGTAAGCTGGTTAGCCAGCTGGCTTAACTAACAGATTTGACAAGCTAGCCAGCTGACTTAACTAGCTGACTTAACTAGCTAGACAGTTGGCTGGTTATCTGAATCAACTAGCTGATTAACCAGCTACCAAGCTGGCTAATCTGGTGAATTAACTAGCTAGCTACATAGCTAGCCAGTTGAGAAGACAGCTGAATTAAATAGCTGACTTAACTAGCTAGCCAGCTGGATAGCCAACTTACTTAACTAGCTTGCTACCTAGCTAGTCAGCTGGCTACCCTACCCAGCTGACTTAACTAGTTGACTTAACCAGCTAGACAGCTGACTATCCAGCTACTCAACTGCCTGACATAACTAGTTAGCCAGCTGGCTAGCCAACTGATTTAACTAGATTGCTACATAGCTAGCCAGCTAGCCAGCTGACCTAACTAGCTAACTTAAACAGCTGGCCTGCTTTCTACTTAACTGAATTAACTAGCTTGCTATATAACTAGCCACCTGGCTAGCCAACTGACTTAACCAGGTGAGTTATCTAGCTGGCCTGCTGTCTAGCCAGCTGACTTAAGTAGCAAGCTACCTAGCTAGCCAGCTTGATAGCCAGTTGACTTAACTAGGTGAGTTAGCTAGCTAACCAGTAGTCTAGAGAGTTGACTTAACTATCTAGCTACCTGGCTAGCCAGAAGTCTAGCCATCTGACTTAACTAGGTGACTTAGGTAGCTAGCCAGATGGCTAGCAGGCTAACCTAACTGCCTAGCTACCTAGCTAGTAAGCTGGCTAGTCTGCTGACTTAACTAGATAGCTATCTATGCAGCCCACTTGTTTGCCAGCTGACTTAACGACCTAGTTACCTAGCTAACCAGCTGGCTATTGAGCTGACTTAACAAGGTTAGTAAAATAGCTAACTAACTAGCAAGAAAGCTGACTTAACTAGCTAGCTATCCAGCTAGGCAGTTGGCTACTCAGCTGACTGAATTCGCTGACTTAACTAGGTAGCAAGCTGATTTAGCTAGCTGACTTAACCAGCTAGCTAACTAGCCAGCCAGCTGGTTTAACTAGCTGGCTTAACTAGCTTGCTACTTAGCTAGCTATCTAGGTAGCCAGATGACTTAACTAGCTGACTTAACTTGCTATCTAGTTGACATAACTAGCTGACTTATATAGGTAGCTTCCTAACTAGCCAGCTGACTTAACTAGCTGAAATAACTAGCTAGCCGGATGGCTAGCCATCTGACTTATCTAGCTTTTTAACTAACTAACCAGCTGGAAAACCAGCTGACTTAATTAGCTGACTTACCTAACTAGCTAGCTGGTTGCCAACTGACTTAACTAGCTGACTTAACCAGCTCGTCTGCTGGGTAGCCTGCTGACTTCACCAGCTGGCTACCTGTATAGTCAGGTGGCTAGCCAGCTGACTTACCAAGCTGATTTAAGCTGTCAAGCTGGTGACTCAACTCACTTAACTAGCTAACTAACTACCTAGTGGGCAGGCTGGCCAGATGACTTAACTAGCTGACTTGAACAGCTAGCCTGCTGGCTAGCAAGCTGACTGATCTAGGTAGCTATACACATAGCCAGCTGACTAGACAACTTACTAAACTAGCTGATATAACCAGCTAGCCAGTTGGATAGCCAGCTGACAAATCGCTCACATCACTAGATAGCCAGGTAGCATCCATTTGCCTTAAGAAGCTAGCTATCTTCCTTGCCATTTGGCTAGCCAGCTCTCTTAACTAGCTTAAGTAACCAGCTAGCCAGCTGTCTAGCCAACTGACTTCACTAGCTCGCTACCTAGATGGTCAGCTGGCTATCCAGCTGACTTAACTAGCTGAGTTAACTAGGTAGCTACCTAGCTGACCAGCTGACTTAAATAGTTAGCTAACTAGCTAGCTACGTAGATAGCCAGCTGATTAAAATAGTTAGCTAAAAAGCTAGCAACCTAGCTAACAAGCTGACTTAAATAGTTAGCTATCTAGCTAGCTAGCTGACTTAACCAGCTAGCTAAATAGTATGCTTACTCATTATCTAACGTTCTAGCTAGCTGACTTAATCATCTGACTTTACTAGTTAGCTAATGTGCTAGCTAGCTGACTCTACCAACTGACTTAACTCATTAGCTAACTAGCAAGCTAACCTACTCAACCAGTTGACTAAATGCATTTGCTAACTAGCTAGCTAGCCATTTGACTTCACCAGCTGACTTAACACATTAGTTAACTAGCTACTACTTGACTCAACCTGCTGACTTAATCCGTTAGCTAACTAGCTAGATAATTGTCTTAACCAGCTTACTAAATTAGAAAGTTGACTTAACTACATGACTTAGCTAGCTGACTTAATTATTTAGCTAGCTGACTTAACTGGCTGACTGAACTATTTAGCTAGCTGACAACTACCTGAATTCAATAGTTAGCTAACTATTTAACTAGCTGAATAAGTAGCTGATTTAATAATTAACTAACTAGTTAGGTAGCAGTCTTAAGTACCTGACTTAAATAGTTAGCTAACTAGTGAGCTAGATGACTTAGCTAGCTGACATAGCTAGCTAGCTAGTTCATTAGTTGACTTAGCTAGGTGACTTAAATAGTTGCCTAACCAGATACCTAGCTGACTTAAAGAGTTGGTTAATGCATTCTCTAACTGTTTTAACTAGTTGGAAAATGAGTTAACTGGCTGACTTGACTAGTTGGTTAGCAAGTTAGCTAGATGGCATCTTGGCTGATGAGACAGCCGACTACTTAGCTGCTTCAACACTGGCTGATTACTTGGCCGACTTCTTAGATGGCTTATCAAGTCAGCTGACTATTCGGCTGATTAATTATCTGGGTTAACTAGTTGACGGACTAGTTGGCCCACTAGTTAGCAAGGTAAATTAGTTGCCTGCTGGTTTCCCAACCTAATTAGCCTGCAGAATATTTGGCCGACTATTTAACTTCCCTAACTAGTAGGGCGACTAGTATGCTGAGCTAAATTGTCAGTTGACAATTTGATATACTACTCAGCCGATTGGTTAGATGACTTAATTAGTTGGCTGGTTAGTCGGCCGACTGGTTAACTGACTTAACTAGACAACCAACGACTGAGCCAACAGGTGAGCTGATATAACTCATTGGCCAGTGAGTGAGTCAACTGGTCAGCTGACTTAACTAGTTGGCCGGAGAATGATCTGACTACTTAGCTGACTTTAGTGGGCTGGTGAGTGATTCAACGGTTCAGAAGATGTAACTAGTCGGCCGTTGAATGAGCCGACAGGTAAACCGACTTAACTAGCTGGCAGGTGAGTGAGCCAACGGATGAGCTAGCTTAACTAGTTGGCCGGTGAGCGAACCAACTGCTGAGCTGAATTAACTTGTCGACTGGCAAGCAAGCCGACTTGTTAGCTGACGTGTTGGCCTGTGAGCGAGATGACAAGTTAGTTGACTTGTGGCTGGTGAGAGAGCCGACTAGTTTGCTGACTGGTTGGCAAGCGAGTGAGCTGACTACTAAGTTGAACTGATGGAAAGCGAGCAAGCCAGATAGTTAGCAGCCCAGCTAGGTGAGTTGCTATCCAACTAGTTAGCTAAGTAACTAGCTTATTTGCTAGCTGACTTAACTCATTAGCTGACTCACCAGCTGGCTATCTAGCTGACATATCTAGCTAGCAAACAAGCCATCCAGCTCTCTACCTGGCTCAATTAGCGAGCTAGCTAACTGCCTAGTTAGCTGGCTAGCTGACTTAACTATAAGCTGACTAGGTAGTTGACTAAACTAGCTAGTGGACTCGCAATCTGACTAGCTGGTTGACTTAACTAGCCAGCTGAATAGTTAGCTGACTTGCTAGCTGACTTAACGAGCTAGCTGGCTTGCTATCTGACTTAACTAGCTGACTAACTAGTTGGATAGAGGGCTAGACAGCTGGCTTAACTAGCAAGATACCTGTCTAGCTATGTGGCTAGGCAGCCGGCTAGGTAGCTAGCCTGTTGGCCAGCTGGCTAGCCATCCAGCTTAAATAGCCAGCTGGCTGGCTGGACAAGTGGATAGCCAACCATCTTAACTAGCCAGCCATCATGCTGATCAGCCTGCTAGCCAGCTGGCTTAACTAGCCGGCCACCTATATGACCAGCCTACTAACCAGCCTTCTTAACTTGCCAGCCACCTAGCTAGCCAGCCGGCTATCCAGCTGACTTAACTAAGTGACTTAACTAGATAGCCATCTGGTTAGCCTACTGGCTTAACTAGCTAGCCACCTAGCTAGCCAGCAAGCTACCCAACTCAATTAAATCGCTGACTGAACTAGCTACTCAGCTGGCTATCCAGCTGAAATAATTTGCTAGCTACCTACCTAGCCAGGTGGCTCACCAGCTGACATAACTAGCTGATGAAACCAGCTAGACAGCTGGTTAGCCAGCTGACTTAACTAGCTAGCTACCTAGCTAGACAGGTGGCTAGCCACTAGAATTAAGTAGTTGACTTATCCAGCTAGCCATTTGGCTAGCCAGTTGACACAACTAGTTGACTTAACTCGTTAGCCACCTGGCTAACCAGCTGAATTAACTTGCTGACATCACTAGCTAGCCAGTTGCCTAGCCACTTGACTTAACTAGTTAGCTACCTATGTATCCTGCTGGCTTGCCAGCTAACTTATCTACCTAGCTACCTAGCTAACAAGCGAGTTAGTGAGCTGACTTAACTCGGAGATATAACTAGCCAGTTGACTTAACCAACAGACAGAACTGGCCAGGTGACTTAATTCACTGACTTAATGAACTAACTACTCAGCTAGGTGGCTGGCTAGCCTGCTGACTTAACTAGCTGACTTAACTAGATAGCTACCTAAATAGCCAGATGACTTTACTAGCTGAAATTATTAGCTTCCTCCTATCTAGCTATCTAGCTAGCTAGCCAACTTAACTAGCTCATTTAACTAGCTAGCTAGTTGACATAACCAGCAGACTTAACTAGCTAGCTACATTGCTAGCCAGCTGACTTATCTAGCTGAAATAAATAGATAGCCAGCTGTTTAGCCATCTGACTTGACTAGCTTTTTAACTAGCTAAAGATCTGGCTAGCCAACTAACTTAATGAGGTGACATAACTAGCTAGCCAGCTGGTTAGACAGCTGACTTAACTAGTTGATTAACAAGCTAGGGACTGGCCAGGTGACAAAACTAGCTGACATAACTAGTTATCCATCTGGCCAGAGAGGTGACTTAAATAGCTCTCTAACTCTCTAGCCATCTGAATAGCCAGATGACTTAACAAGCTGACTTAGTTAGTTAGCCAGACAGTTATCCAACTGACTTAACTAGGTCACTACATAGGTAGCCATATGGAAATCCAGCTGAATTAACTAGCTGTTTTAACTAGTTGGCCTGCTTTCTAGTCATTTGAATTAACTAGCTAGCTGCATATTTAGCCAGCTGGTTATCCAGCAGAATTAACTAGGTGACTTATCTAGCTAGTCAGCTGTCTAGCCAATTGACTTAATTAGTAAGCTACATATCTAGCCAGCTGGTTAGTCAGCTGATTTAACTAGGTGACTTAACTAGCTAGCCAGCTTACTAGTCAGCTGATTCAACTAAGTGACTTAACTAGCTAGTCAGCTGACTAGACAGCTCACATAAATAACAAGCTACATAGCTAGCAAGCTGTGTAGCCAACTGACTTAACTAACTGACCTAATTAGTTAGCCAGCTGGGCAGCCAGCTGTCTTAATTGCTTAGCTACCTAGCTAGCCAGCAGGCTAGTCAGCTGACTTATCTAGCTGACTTTACGAAGTGGCCAGTAGGCTAGACAGTCAACTTAACTAGCTAGCTACCTAGATAGACAGCAGGTTAGCCATGTGACTTAACTAGCTGACATAACTAGACGCCTGATGGCTAGCCAGATGACTTAAATAGGTACTTACCTATGTAGACCACTGGCTTGCTAGCTGACTTAACTACCTAACTACCTAGCTAACCTGCTGGATAGTGAGCTGATTAAACTAGGTGAATTAACTAGCTAGCTAGCTGCCTAACCTGCTGACTTACTAGTTCGCTATTGTGCTAGGCAGCTGGCTAGCCAGCTGGCTTAACTAACTGTTTTTACTAACTAGCCAACTGACTTAACTAACTGACTTAACTAGATACCTACATAGCTAGCCAGCTGACTTAACTAGCTGTTTTAAATGGATAGCTAACTAGTTAGCAAACATAAAGCTAGCTGACTTAACTAGCTTCCTTAATTAGCTAGCTAGCTGACATAACTTGCTAACTTAACTTGCTAACTACCTAGCTACTGAGCTGATTTAACTAGCTGAAATAAATAGCTGGCCAACTGGCGACCCATCTGACATAACCAGATTTTTAACTAGCTAACCAGCTGGCTTGACAACTGGCTTAACAAGCTGAGCTAACTAGCTAGCCAGATAGTTTGCCTGCTGACTAAACTAGCTAACTTTACTACCTTGCCAGCTTGCTGGCCAGCTTAATTAATTGCCTAGATACCTTGTCAGCCAGCAGCCTAGCCAGTTGTCTTAACTAGCAGATATAACGAAGTAACCAGCTGGATAACCAGCAAACTTAACTAGCTAGCTACCTAGCTAGAAAGTTGGATAGTCAGGTGACGTAACTAACTGATATAACAAGATGCCTGATGGCTAGCCAACTGACTTAATGAGCTGCCTATCTACATAATCCACTGACTTGCCAACTGACTTAACTACCTAACTAACCTGCTTGCCAGCTGACTTAACTAGGTGACTTAACTAGCTAGCTATATGGATAGCCTAGTGACTCAACTAGCTGAATTAACTAGTTAGCCAGCTGGCTAGCCAGCTGATTTACCTATCTCTCTACCTAACTAGCTAGCTGGTTTGCCAGCTGACATAACTAGCTGACTTAATTAGCTAGCTATTGGCTAACCAACTGATTTAACTAGTTTGCAACCTAGCTAGCCAGCTGGCTAGCCAACTCACTTAACTAGCGGACTTAAATAGCTGGCCTGCTTGCTAGTCAGCTGAATCAACTAGCTTGCTATATAACTAGACAGCTGGCTAGCCAGCTGACTTAACTAGATGACTTAACTAGCAAGCCAGCTGTCTAACTAGGCAACTGACTAGCCAGCTGTCTTAACTAACTGAATTAAGTAGCAAGCTGCCTAGCTAGCCAGCTGGTTCTCCAGCTGACTTAACTATGTGACTTAACAAGCTAACTGGCTGACTAGCAGGCTGACCTAACTGCCTCACTACCTAGCTAGCCAGCTGGATAGCCAACTGACTTAACTATCTAGCTACCTATGTAGCCTGATGGCTTGCCACCTGACTTAACTACCTAGATACCTAGCTAAACAGCTGGCCAGTGAGCTGAGTTAACTAGGTTACTTAGCTAGCTTGTTAACTGGCTAGCCAGCTGAGTTAACTAACTAGATACCCAACTAGGCAGCTGGCTAGCCAACTGAATTAACTCGCTGATTTAACTAGCTAGCAAGCTGACTAAACTAGCTGACTTAAACAGCTAGTTACCTAGCTTTCTAGCAGGTTTAACTACCTGGCTTAACTATCTAGCTAGCCAGCTGACTTAACTACCTGACATAACCAGCTGAATTAACTAGATAGATATCTTACTAGACAGTTGGCTTAACAAACTAGGTCAACTAGCTAGCCAGACAGCAAGGTAGCTCACCTAACTCGCTGACATAGCTTGCTAGCCAGCCAGATAGCCAGCTGACTTAATTAGTTGTCTACCTACATAGCCATGTGGCTAGTCAGCTGACTTAACGAGCTGACGTAACTAGCTACTCAGTTGGCTAGCCTGCTGACTTAACTAGCGAGCTACCTAGCTAGCCAGTTGGCTAGCCACTTGAATTAACTAGCTCAGTTTACCAGCTAGCCAACTCTCTAGCCAGCTGTCTCAACTAACTTACTTAACTAGTTAGTCAGCTGGCTAGCCAGCTGACTTAAATAGCTAGCTACCAAGGTAGCCAGTTGTCTAGCCACTTGAACTAACTAGCTGATTTAACCAGCTAGCCAGCAGGCTAGCCAGCTGAATCACTAGCTGACTTAACTAGTTAGCCAACTTGATAGCCATCTGACTTAACTAACTGACATCACTAGATTCATAGTTAGCTAGCCACTTTACTTAACTAGCTAGCTACCTACGTATCCCACTGGCTTGACAGCTGACTTAACTACCTAGCTACATAACTAATCAGCTGGATAGTGCATAGGTAGCCAGCTGGATAGCCAGCTGAATTAACTAACTAGCTACCCAGCTAGGCAGGTGACTAGCCAGCTGACTTAACAAGCCAACTTAACTAGCTAACCAGCATACTTAACTATCTGACTTAAC
>NW_007233544.1:0-23277 GCF_000164805.1 Carlito syrichta | reverse complement strand
TCCTACATAAAGACAAATGTTTTACTACTGTGAAGGATGGTGCAGAATGGAAAGAGAACATCCAGGGAGTTTTTTAAATAATACTATAGTTCAGGCATGAGATAATTTCTTGCAGAAAAGAAGAAATAAATCCTAGAAGTATTTCAGAACAAAAATAGATTAAATGTGGAAGATGAGAAAAATGATGGGCTTAAACATGTCTTAAAAACTTACAGCTTAGATGACTAAGAGTATTTTGAAACAAATTAGTGCGATATAGAATCTAGATAAAGAAAAATATGTGGGCAGGAGGAGAGAATGAGAATGTTTTCATCAAAATATATGTAATCAGCCGGGCTCGGTGGCTCAGCTGTAATCCCGCGCCTTTGGGAGGCTGAGGTGAGTGGATTGCCTGACTCCGCGGGTTCGAGACCCGCCTGGGCAGCGAGACCTCATCTCTACAATAAATCAAAAAATCAGCCGGGCGTGGTAGTGCGCGCCTGTAATTCCGGCTACTCGAAAGGCTGAGGCGGAAGGATCGCCGGAGCCCAGCAGGCGAGGCTGCAGTGGCCGGGAGCGGCCACTGCACTCCAGTCTGGGTGACAGAGTGAGACTCCAACTCAAAAAAAAAAAAATATGTAATCTAGTACCAATAATGATAACTGTTAGAGGCTTTCAGAAAGATATCTGAGTCTTCCTATTGAGAAGACAGGTCCTGGGAATAACAGCCTTCTGGATCTCCAAGTCAAGTATATAAAGGGTTAGATGTATGACAAAAATGGACAAAACTAAATTATTCTAGCCATTGTTTTCTGTGAGGAGAAATCAGGTCTATTCTACCATAAGTGTCTGTAGGGGAGTCATAAGGCTAGTTCTAAGACAGTAGCAGTAGTTCAAAATCAATCTAGCTTTAATGAATGTCTGCATGAAAATGATGTATATAGTTAGCAATAAAAGGGAACGATGTTCTTTAAGAGCAAGCCACAGCCAGGCTTGGTGGCTCAGCCTGTAATACTGCACTTTAGGAGGCTGAGGTGAGTGAATTGCCTGAGCCTGCGGGTTCGAGACCTGCCTGGGCAACATGGCAAGACCTCATCTCTACAATAAATCAAAAAGTTAGCTGGGCATGTAGCGCGCACCTGTAGTTCCAGCTACTTGGAAGGCTGAGGCGGAAAGATTGCCAGAGCCCAACAGGTCGAGGCTGTGGTGGCCGGGAGCGGCCACTACACTCCAGTCTGGGTGACAGGGTGAGACTCCAACTCAAAAAAAAAATAAAGAGCAAGTCACAAAAAGCCAGATCGACGTATGTTGCCTTAGATGAAGAAGGGATTAAAAGCAGGTGTGTGGGGAAGTGAATCCTAATATATTGGTGCTATTGCTTATTGATACACTTATCCATACTCAAGATAAAATTATGATCATTTTAAATAATAATTAATGTAGATAAAGGCTTTTGTGAGAATTAGATTACAGTAGTCCTCCCTTATCAGCAGGAAATATGTTCCAAGACACCCAATGAATTCCTAAAACTGTGGATAATATTGAACCTAAATATACTATTTTTTCTACATATGCATACCTATGATAAGGTTTAATTTATAAGTTAGACACAGCAAAATATTAAATATAATAAGATAGAACAATCATAACACTATGCTAGCATCACTATTCTTCTATTTGGAGACTTTAAGTAAAATAAGTGTTACTTGAACACAAGCACTGAAAAATCACAACAGTCATTGTGATAACTAAGATGGCTACTGCAGGGTTAATGGATGGGTGACATATAAAGAGCGATATATTGGACAAAGAGACAATTCTTGTCCTGGATGGGATGAAGCAGGACTGTGTAAGATTTCATCATGTTACACAGAACAGAGCATAATTTAAAACCTACAAGTTTATTTTTGGAATTTTCCAGTTAGCATTTTTGGACCATGGTTGACCCCAGGAGTTTGAAACTGAAGAAAGCAAAATTGCAGATAAGAGGGAACTGCTGTACTAAAAAATTAGTTAGGGGTTACATAAGTCTCCAGTAGGAGGCCTGAAGGATAGGCTTTATTTAAGTAAATGACACACCTCACTGTTCACGTGAACATTCATATCCAAATTCACTGCTAAAATCAACAGCAGAAAAATAGCAGTTTGGGTACATATCAATTTAGAATGACGAGTGGATAATTTGCAATTACTTTTTCTCTCCCAGACCAATTGTTTCTCATTCAAACAAGAGTGGCATGCCAACTTTGTGAGGGTAAGCTTCCCCACTTTCTCAGCTAAAAGGTTTCTGGACCTGGTCACATTAGCTTTATTCTGTGGGATCAACTCTTCATGGCCAATTCCTCTTCTATCACTGAGTTCCTACTGCTGGGCTTTTCCAGCATTGGAGAATTGCAGCTTGTCCTTTTTGTGGTCTTTCTCTGCCTCTATCTGAACATCTTGAGTGGAAACATTATCATCTCAGTCATCCGCTTGGATCGCAGCCTCCACACACCCATGTACTTCTTTCTTGGTGTCCTTTCTACCTCTAGGATCTTCTACACAATTGTTATACTGCCCTAGATGCTTATCAAACTGCTTTCTGTACTCAGGACACTCTCTTTTGTGAGTTGTGCCACCCAGATGTTATTCTTCCTTGGTTTTGCTGTCACTAATTGCCTGCTTCCTGGAGTGATGGGTTAAGATTGTTATGCTGCCATCTGCCAACCTTTGCATTACCTCGTTCTCATGAGCTGGAGAGTATGAGGACAACTGGCAGAAACTTATATTGTTAGTAGCTTCTTAATATCTCTGGTGGGAACAATTTTTATCTTTAGCCTCCCTTTCTGTGGCTCTAACAAAGTCAACCACTACTTTTGTGATATTTTCCCAATCATCCATGTCACCTGTGCTGAAAGTTACATCAATGAACTGGTCATCTTCATCTGTGGGGTCTTGGTGCTTGTCGTGCCCTTGATCTTCATCTGCATGTCATACAGTTTCATTGTCCACACCATCCTAAAGATCCCATCTGTTGAAGGCAAGAAAAAAACCTTCTCCACCTGCGCTTCCCATCTCATTGTGGTCATTGTCCATTATGGCTGTGCTTCTTTTTCTACCTGCGACCCTCAGCCAAATATATATCAGGCAAAGACAGGCTGGTGACAGTGACTTATACTATCATCACCCCACTATTGAACTCCATGGTGTACAGTCTAAGGAACAAAGATGTACAGCTGGTCATTAGGAAAATGATTGGGAAGACTGGGTTTCCTCTTAAGACTTTATAATCAGAATACTTTTCAAGAGTATAGTCATAATTGGTCGAATTGTGTCACTAATTGTCATGAGAGTTTCTAATTTATTCATCTGTCTGTGTGGTCTTATATGAGGTGTTTGACATTTTGAGACTTCATGTTCTTCTGTGTAAAGCAGGGATGGTAACAGTTTCTTCTCAGAGTTCTTTTTAAAGTATCTGGCAGTAAAGGATAACTTTCCTCCTCTTTCACTTTTTCTCGAGATTTATAACTCTCAAAAAGGTTTTAGCAACCATCATCATCTTGTGTCTTATATTTGTCTAGCTTGTTCAAAACTTCTGAATTTACTCTTAAAGATTATGTTCAGCTTAAAATGAGGTGCTCAGGTCTCCAGGTGGCTCACATCTAGTAATATGAGCAGGAACAGTGTTACTATACTAGTAATTGGATAATTTAAGATTGGACACTGGTTAGGTCATGATGTTAGTCATAATTTTTCTCTGAATCTAAATTTTAATATACAGAAAATAAGGATAATGCAATTTTCCTTCTCTATTTCATGGGGGTATTGTTTGTGTATAGTAAAGCATGCATAAAGTTAAAACCGTATGCAATGTAAGACTCATATGAAACAAGGCTTTGCACAACTCTGTGAGGACTATTTCACCCTCCAAAAAATGGTATTTTGGGGTGCTTTTTCTTACCACTAATTCGAATCACTTTTTATGTAGCATAGAAGTTATATAAATGAATAATATAGAATGATTAATCATCTTTTCTCATCTCAGACTGAAGATGTCTACGTGGCCTTCCACATGAAATGTATTGAAAGGGAGATTATACATGATGGAATACTACACAGCCATAAAAAAGAACAAAATTGTGAATTTCGCAGCAACCTGGATGGAACTAGAGTCTATAATACTGAGTGACCTCTCACAAAAACAAATGTACGAGTATCACATGTTCTCACTCATATAATGGACCTTGAACATCCAACCTAATACTATAAGAAAATGACTGACAGTAGTGGGAAACTATGGGGGGGAGGGAGATGGGATTAATGGAAGGAAATATCTGTCTGGGGATGGGGAAACACATCTTATCAATAGGGTGCCTGAATGAAATATATTTGTATACCTAACCCTTAACTGTACCCCACAGCATCATAATAAAAAATATTGATTATAAAAAAAAGGAAAGGGAGATAGTTCCAAATTTATCACCAGAATACATAATATAAGCGAGAGAAGGACATTGGTAGTCATCTTGCCCTATCTCTCACGTGTACATATGAGACTGGGTATATTCAGGGTGATATGACCATAGATTCTCACACATACAGAAAATCCGTCATCAATATCTTCGAGGAAAGCCAGCCTCTACTGACTAGGTATCAACAGCTTCACAAAATGTATGTTCCCATTGAACTCAGCTCTTATTATTTCCTCTAATTTCTACTAATGCGTTGCCTCTGTGATTTTCATGCATTCTGCCTCTTGTGTCATCCAGTAAGTCTAATTCTGGTTCACAGATATTTGAAACTGTTATGATAACAATCTGAACCTTTTTAATTACTCATGTGACCTGAATTTCAGATGCCTCACCATCATGGGTGTTGTTCTCTAGCTATGCTGAGGGTTATTAATATTCTTTTTAAAGTATAATATTTATATGTATTTATATGTATGAAGTTTATATGTCATCTGTGACCCCCTTTTCTAAGGTATAATGTAACTGTATATCCTCTGTTAATTTTATTTAGATATTCAAATTATGATGCATATAGTCAGAAGCAATGCTCTCATATGTTTAAATCACAATCTCTGTTCCTATTTTTGTCTAGTTTTTCTGTTTTTGGATTGTCTTTTTATTTATCTTTATCTTTATTGGTTATCTCCTTTATTTTCTTCGGTTCTTTTTCTTTCTCTAACAGATTTACAATTCCCATGTATTGACCTTTTTTTTAGGAACAGAGTTTGCTACAGACATTGTCTTGTGGAAATCTAACTAACATCTGTTATTTATTTCTAGTTTTGTTTCATGTTACTGAGAGAATATAATTGACATTAGTTCTACTTTTACTATTTGTTAATTTTCTTATTGATTTCTTCTGAATTATGTCTGGTGAAGTACTTTTGTTTCCATTACAGTTTTAGTAGTTTGTATTATAGATGTGACCTTGATTTTATTAATTGAACTTTTTTTTAAGTATACTACATTGTGTGTGTGTATGTAGCATGTCATGGTGTCACGGTGCTAAATTAACATACTTCACTGCATTTGTGTTTACTGGCTTTTCATTAAGTTTCTATCAACATTGATTTATAAATTTTGTTTTGGAATCTCTTTTAAAATGCTAAATATATATTGTGGGATTTAACATATGTATTCTGCTCATTATCATACTAAAATGATAGTGGGGTATTTAAAACACATGTCACCAAAAAGGTCACAGGAGAGGACTTTGTGTAAGAGATGGCAAAACAATTATAGAAGAAAAAAAAAAGGAAGGGAAGATGATTTACATGGCTCTAAGCAGATGAGAGAAAGCTGAAAATACACCTGCACAATGAGGGAAACCAACCAAAAGCAAACCAATTCAAAGACAAAACTATCTGGACATTGTCTTCACAATTGGGTCATCCATATGACACTAAAAATGTGGTTTAAGGTCTGAATAAGGAGGCCAACATCTCCCTCACTGTTTCTCAAATCAACTAGAGGGTTTATCCCCCCATTTCATAAAAAGGCCAATACTTCAGTAAAATACAATAAAAATCAATTACTAGAAAAATGAAGAATATCTAAACTATTATATACTCTCTTTCAAATGATGTGTCCTCTGATTGTGTGCTTGTTTGTCAGTGATATTAAATTATACAAAAGTTACTCACTACTTACAATTCAATTTCTTTGCCTACCTCATCACAAGTCAATGACAAAAACTCAGCATTAAACTTCAGACTCCTATTGAAGTAGTGTTACCTTCAGTCTCTTCCATGCCAGGTGAGATTGGAGCTTTCCTCTTATGGCAGTTAAACTGAGGAGTTCTGTCTAGAAACATCTGGCAGAATTTAAGCAGTAGAGGAGTTGTACTTAGAATAGAGGATTGAGGGTATGCTTATGGCATGGAGCATCATGACCATCTTTCCTACACTCAGCCCCCAGGTTGACAACCAGTCTTAAACATTTCACTTAGGAAACAGGATAATTTGTTTTTGGGAATGGAGACTGGAAGGTAGGGGATACCTCTACAAAATAAGTGTTGTTTTGCCTGTCTCTTCTGCCTTGGAACCCAACAGTTCATAAGGTCTACCTATGTACACATAACTTCAAACAAATGTGTTAGTGCCATAGGCTGGGATATATTTGAACACTCAAGAATTGCCAGACATTAGAAGAAATCTTAAGCATGAAACACAGAGGTCTAAATATAAGAGAAGAAAGCTCTCAGGAAAATACAAAAAATGCATAGAATAGAAAACAATATAACTGATATTTTCATATAAACTATATTGCCTCCAAGAATGATAGAACAGTATAGCATTGATATTCTGTTAATCAAAACACAAACATACTTATAGAGAAATGTACAAATTATGACTAACACATCAACGAATCATCATGAAGTCAGCATGAATAGGTCAAAAAACAGACTTTGAAAAGTAACCGATCACCCACTCCCTCTTCTACAACAGAAACATGTTCATGGCTTCTAAGAACATGCATTGATATTTGCAGGGTTTCAGATTTCACAACAATAGAATTATAAAGAAGACATTCTCTAGTATCATTTTTATCATTTTATGTTAATTCAGTGTTATGCTCCTTCAAGTTTAGATTTCATTTGTGAAATAAGTTTCCTTTCATTTCTAACAACTTGCTAGTCTATCTCTTCTCTTTCCAAAACTTATTTTCCTCCAGTCACACATAACTGAGTTTGCTCTTCTGGACTTTGCTATTATTTCATATATCACTGCTTTGATTTCTTTTTTAAATTTTATTTTATTTTATTTTAAAGATGTGGGGTATAATTCAGGATTAGGTATACAAGTGGACATCGAACAGGTAAAGTTTGGGCCTCCTTTCGGCTCCCACTTTGCCTGGTTTAAGATCAAGCACCTGCATTGATGTTGTGTCCCCCTCAACCCACCCCAGCAGTCTCCCGCTATCGCCAATCCCTCTCATATAGTATTATGGTAAATATTCAGGGTTCAGTTATAAGTAAGAATATGTTATACTCTATTCTTTGTTTCTATGATAAATTACTGAGTATTATTGACTCTAAATCCATCCAAGTTGCTGCAAAGCCCATATGTTTGTCCTTCTTTATGGCTGCATAATATTCAAGAGTGTATATGTATCACTTTTTTTATCCAGTCCAGTTTCAATGGGAAGCATGGTTGGTTCCATGTTGTTGCTATTGCAAATAGTGCTGAAATAAACATGCGTGTGCAGTTATATTTTTTATAGAATACTTTGAGTTCCTACGGGTGTATTCCCAGTAGGAGGATTGCTGGGTCATAGGGAAGGTTAATTTATAGTTCTTTTAGAAATCCCCACACTGTTTTCCATAGAGGTTGAACTAGTTTGCATTCCCACCAGCAGCGTAGAAGCATTCCCTTTTCTCTGCTTTCTTACCAGCATCTGTTGTTTGTTGTATTGGTGAAGGCCATTCTAACTGGGGTTAGGTGGTATCACAATGTGGTTTTGATTTGCATTTCTCTGATGATTAGTGAGGCTAAGCACTTTTTCATGTTTCTGTTGACTGCCCATATATCTTCTTTTAAGAAGTGTCTATTCATGTCTTTTGGCCTTTTTTTATCAGAGCTGTTTGTTTGTTTTTCCTTTTGGCACATTTGAGTTCCTTGCATATTTTGGATGTTAGGCTTCTGCCAGATATATAGTTTGTAAATATTTTTTCCCATAATGAGGTAGTCTCCCCACTTTCTTGATAGTTTATTTGGTTTTGCAGAAACTATTCAGTTTAATCAGGTCCCACTTGATTATCTTATCACTTATGGCATGGACACCTGGGGTTTTGATCAGGAATTGGTGGCCTAATCCAATTTTTTAAGGGTGTCTCCTGCATTTTCTACTATTCTTGTGGTTTGAGGTTTTATGTCTAGGGATTGATCAATTTAGTGTTGATTTTTGTGAATAGTGATAGGTAGGGGTCCTGTTTCAATCTTCTGAATGTGTTCAGCCAGTTTTTCCAGCACCATTTACTGAATAGGTTCTCCTCTCCCCAATGGTTGTTGGTGGAGGATTTGTCAAAGATGAGTTGTTTGAGAAATTGAGGCTTTGCTTCTGGAATCTCTATCCTGTTCTATTGGTCCATATGCCTTTTCTTGTGCTAATACCAGGCTGTTTTTATTTTTATTTTTATTTTGAGTTGGAGTCTCACTCTGTTGCCCAGGTTGGAGTGCAGTGGCACACTCATGGCCACTTTAGCATTTACCTGCTGGGCTCAGACAATCCTTGCATCTCAGCCTTCCAAGAACTACAGGCATGCACTACCATGCCTGGCTAATTTTTTGATTTACTGTAGAGACAAGGTCTCACCAAGTTGCCCAGGCTGGTCTCAAACCCCTGGACTCAGGCAATTCTCTCACCTGAGCCTTTCAAAGTGCTGGGATTATAAGCTTGAGCCACCACGCCCAGCCTGTTTTGATTATTGTAGTCTTATAGTAAAGTTTAAAGCCTGGAAGGGTGATACCTCCCACTTTATTTAGTTTTCTAAGGATTCTTTAGGTTATTATGCTCATATATGCTTCCATATAAATCCCTGTATTGTCATTTCCAGGTCTGAGAAGAATGCTGCTGGTAATTTTATGGGCATTGCATTGGATCTGTAGATTGCCTTTGGTAGGATGGACATCTTAACAATTTTTATTCTTTCTATTTATGCACATGGAATTTTTTCTATTTGTTTAAGTCTTCTTGGATTTCCTTGAGTAGTGTTTTGCAGTTTTCATTGTAAAGGTCTTTCATTTCTCTGAATTTTTGCATCAATGTTCATTAGGATTGTTGGCCTGTTGTTCTCTTTTTTGTTAGATCTTTATCCAGTTTGTATATCAGTGTGATGCTTGCTTTGCAAAATGACTTGGGGAGAATTCCATCTTTCTCAATTGCCTGAAATACTTTCAGTAGAAATGGTATTATCTACTTCTTGCAAGTTTGTAAAATTTTGCTGGAAAGCTATCTGGTCCAGGGGTCTTTTTTTTTTTTTTTGTAGGTAGTTTACTGATGACAGAGTCAATTTCCTGGGTTGTTATTTGTCTATTTGGGGTTTCAATGTCTTCTTGTTTCAATCTTGGGAGGTTGTGTGCTGTCAGAAAATTCTCTATTTCATTTAGGTTACCAAGTTTGTTTTTATACAGGTGTGCATAGTGGTCTTTTGCATTTCTTCATGGTCTTTTGTGATTTGATCTTTTACATTTCTAATTGTGTTTTTGGGGGGCTTTTTCTCTCTTTTCTTAGTCATTCTGGCCAGGGGATACATGAATCTTGTTTATTCATCAAAGGACCAACTTTTTGTTTTATTGATGTTTTCTATGATACTTTTGTCTTCTGTGTCCCATATTTGGGCTTTTACTTTATTGACCTGGATTCTTCTGCTAAAAGTAGTGTTTTGGTGGTCTTGTCTTTCCAGCTCTCTAAAGTGACTTGTTAGGCTGTTAACTTGTGATCTTTCCATTTTCTTGATGTGTATTCATAGAGATATAAATTCCCCTTTTAGATCTGTTTTCATGGCATCCCAGAGATTTTGGTAATATGCTTCTTCATTTTCATTTGTTTACAGCAATCTTTTATATTTCTATATTGATTTTTGTGTTGACTCAGTAATAGTTCAGCATCATGCTGCTTAATGTCCATGTCTTTTTGTGTTTGGGGGGAATTTTGTTGGTGGTGATATTTATTTTTACTCCACTATGATCTGGGAAGGTGAATGGCAGTATTTCAACCTTATGAATTTTTTTATGCTCGATTTATGACAGAAGTGTGATCGATCTTGTGGTATGTTCCATGTGGTAATGAGTAGAATGTATGTTCCGTAGTTGTTGGGTGAAGTGTTCTGTAGGTATCTATTAAGACCATTTAGTTAAGTGTCAAGTTGTGGTTCTAGATCTCTTCGTTGATTTTTTTGCCTCGATGATCTACCTATGGTTGTTAGCAGGTTATATAAGTCCTCAGATATAATAGTGTTAGTGTCTATATCTTCTTTTAGTTTACTTAGTAATTGCTTTATAAATACTGTTGTTCCTGTGTTTAGGATGTATATTTCTTGTTGATGGATTGAAACTTTTATTGTTATGCAGTGTCCTCTCATATCTTTCTAAATTTTTGATAACTTAATGGTTTTGTCTGATATTAAGATCAAGACTCCTGCCTTCTTTTCTGATTCATTTGCCTAGAAATTCATTCTCTATCCTCTAACTTTGAGTCTGTGTGCATCCCTTGTGGTGAGAAGAGTTTCCCTTGTGGTGAGAAAATGATTGGGTCATGGTTTTTTAATCCACTTTGCCATTCTGTTCCTTTTCGGGTGCATTTAGTACATTCACATTCAGGCTGATTACTGAAATGTGATAGCTTATCCCCATTATGAAGTTCTTACAAAGTTTTTTCTTTGTTTTCTTTTAGGTTGATGTGTGTGTTTTCAAGTTTGCAGTCATGATGTATTCTCTGTTGATTCTGTGTTCTTCTGTTCTCTTCAGAAGTATGTGGATATTCTTTTTTCTTTCTTTCTTTTTTGCTTAACATCTCATGTAGAGCTGGTTTGGAAGCTGCATAATATTTTGGGAATGGATATCTGAGTAGGATTTTAATTCTCCATCACTGATGAAGCTGAGCTTATCTGAGTAGGAAATTCTTAGTTGAAATTTTTTATCTTTGGGGAATTTGAATATTGGACTCCAGTCCCTTCTAGCTTGTAGTGTTTCTGCTGATAGGTTTACTGCTATTCTGATTAGTTTTCCCTGGTAGGTAGACTGACATTTCTCTTTCTGCCTTTAGGACTTTTCTCTTATACCTACTTTGTACAGGCATATTACTGTGTCTAGAGATTGGTCTTCTCATTTGATGTCTTGCAGGTGTTCTCTGTATCTCTTGTGTTTCATTGGTTACATCTTTGGTGAGACAGGGAAAGTTGTCTTGAATAATCTCCTGGAACACTTGCTCCAAGGTGTTCTCCCTTTCCCTTTATTCTTCTGGGTTACCAATCAGATGTAGGTTCAGCCTCTTGATATAATCACACAGCTTTTGGAGGCTTTATTCTTGTTCTGTGAGTTTTCCTTCTATTTTTTTCAGATTATTAATTCCATGCTTTGGTCTTCAGGTTCTGAGATCTTTCTTCTGCTTTATTAATTCTACATTTAATTCTTGTCATCTTGCTATTTATTTTCTGGATGAATGTTTTTGTGGCCAAAATCTATGTTGCAAGTTATTTCAATGTTGCATCTTGCCTTTCTTGAGTCTTATTCACTCTTTCCATTCATTTCCTGATCCCTGTTTTATTCTGGGGTCAGTCATTGATGACTTCCATTGTTTGGACTCTGATGTCTGATTTTTCAGGCATTTTCTCTTTATTACACTGGGAATTACCTGTGTTCTTCCATTAATTTTTCCTCATTTGTGACAGATCTCTTTCCTTTCTCTTTAGTTCCATTATTCAGTGGTAGTGGGAGAGGTTTTCACTTCTGCTGTTTGTCCAGTCCTCTATTCTTCCCTGAACACAGGGCTCTGAATTTGTTCTATTTTGAAACAGAGCTGTGGGCGGGAAACATTGCTGTCTCATATAGTTTTGAGTTGAATAAAGTGGAGGATGGGGAGTTAAGATACAAAAACTACTTGCAAATTATGATTGTGGTATGGGTTCCCTGACACCCACTCCCTACCGCCACTCTATATGATAATGTAATGGGTATGTGTGTACACCCCTGAGTCCACAATACAGTAACAGCAATGAAGAGAACAGAGAAAAGTGGAGTGACATGAGATGGAAAAAAATTTAAAAAGCAAAAAATAAATGCAGAAAAACAAAAGCAGAAACCAAAGCAAAAAACAATTAAACACACACACAAACACACACACTAAAACCAAAACAAACTGGGAAAAAACAAACAAAAAAGAAAAAACAGAAAAACTGAACACACACACACACACACACACACACACACACTTCCAACACAAAATGAAAAAACAGAAAAGACGAGAAAAAGAGAATTCAAATTGAATCCTCACACATATATTCACACACATTAAACTAAACAAGAAAAAACATTTTAAAAAAACCTCTGAAAGATGGGCACTCAATCATTCACATACACATATAAACAGAAAACAAAAAATGAAAGAAGAAAGAAAAAAGATGGTGGTGGGGGGAATCCAGATCAAACTCTTCCATGCACATTTCTGCACAAGGAAAAAAGAAAAAGAAAATTAACAAACAAGGAAAACAAAAATAAAACACAACCTAGTCTCTTGTGGCAGGTTCTGTTCCTCTCAGTGGCTTACAGGTAAGCCCCTCTGCTGTCTCCTGTGAGGGGACATTCACAATCTCTCTAGTGTCCCATCCATGGGAGGAGGAGGAGGCAGTCGGGATGGGTGGAGTTTCAGTCCTCCCTTCCCACTCTCATATTTTCAGGGGAGATCTCCGGTGGGGAGGTGCAGGATTCTCTCTTCCTTGGGTGCTGGTGGAAATCACCCCACCCATGCTTATCCTGGAGTAGAGTCCTCCTATCATGGGTGATGTCCAGGCTCTGCCTGGGTTCGTCACTTTCTGTAGTGCCCCAGTGTGTGGGCCTGACATTCAGAGGACTGCTGGGGAGGAGGGGGTTGGGTCAGTCCCAGACTCACTGTTGATCTCTTTGGGGGTCTTCTTCATCCTTTTCCAGTCACATCCTTTGTCCCATGGCTGAATCAAGGTAGGGGGTAGGGTACCTGAGACTCAGCACTCATACTGTCCCTCTGGAAGATATGCTTTCAGGATATTCCCCCTGGGTCATGATCAACTCCTGAGTAGTTAATCTTCCAGTCACAGAGATCAGGTCTTTTGGTCTGTGGTGAGCAAGCCAGAGCACTTTCCTCCCCAGTTTTCAAGATGGTTGCAGGGAGCCTGTTTCATCTTCTCCAGTAGGGCTCTGCCTCTGGCGCCCTTGCTGTGCTCCCTCTTCAGCCCGTACTGCCTGTGTCTAGTCAGGTGCTACAGTGGTAAGGCAGAGCCTGGAGCCAGCAGTCACTCTCAGCA
This sequence comes from Carlito syrichta, assembly GCF_000164805.1. Taxonomy (NCBI): domain Eukaryota; kingdom Metazoa; phylum Chordata; class Mammalia; order Primates; family Tarsiidae; genus Carlito; species Carlito syrichta. The sequence goes on along the minus strand of NW_007233544.1, from coordinate 9,810 downwards.
GCTTCTTCCAGGGAAGGGCTTTACTGATTTTTTTAAAATGGCACTCGGCTTCTGTGCCTAGGAAGTGCTGGGATCCATGCCAAGCTGCTGTGGCACCAGCTGCTTCACCAGTATGTTTATAATGAATGCATGGGATTAGCATCTGCATAATGTGGAGTAAGTATTGGGCAAATTAGAAAGTCAATTTAAATTCACTCCTGGGATAGCCTCAGCTGACCCAACAGTGAGTGCTGGAGCCAGAATGACCATTCACAGATGTTCTGAGTTAAGTTGTCATGACCAGGGTTTTTATCAACCTGCATCAGTAAGTGTTTGGCTGTGATTTGCTCCAGGAAGCGTCATGACTCTGAGCAAGGTGTTGCTGACAAAATGCCTGATGTGCCTGCCAGATGAAGTCTGCCTACAGACAGCACTACTATCAGCTGGGACAACAAGTCCTTTATTTGATGGAGAATTTGAGAAGTACATCTCTGTTTTCACTACACAGACATTTAGCTACTTCTTATAAGGATATTGTACTACTGATGATTTTTTTGTCTCATAAAAGCTTCATCAGGATATAAGCATGATATTCTTCTAAATTGATGTTTATGTGAGTGATTTCCATGTACTCTTTCAAGGAGAGAAGGATCTATACTTCTATTTCCAGTTTTGTAGCTGTTGAGCTCCCTCTTGTGTTGTCATCAGAAAGTATTCAACTGTTAGCTAGAGCCTGGAAACATTCCTTGTTTTGTCTAATATTCTCAAATTGGCCAACTGACTTTTTAGTTATTAACACTGGAAGTTTTTTGTTTTTTGTTTTTGCTGTTCTTGTTATTCTCCTGATATTAATACTATCAGAAATTATTTTTCTTTCCTTTCTTTTTCACAATTTCTGACACTATACTGTGAGTTCCTTGAGTATATTTTGTTGATAAGAATCTAAAACTGAAGTCATAATGGTTTTAATTTCCTTTTTACATTCACCTTTTTCCTTATCTAGTTTTTAAATTAAGAGATAATTTTTATAAATAAAATTTAAACATTTAAGTGTAAGTTGTTTGAGGTTTTACAAATACATTCACCCACTTCACCACCACATCAATGAAGAAATACAATATTTTCATTATATTCAAAAGTTATCTTGCATTGCTTGACAGATGATTCCATACCTGAAGATAACGCTGTACTGAATTCTATTAATATAGTTTAATTTGCACTTCCTGAATTGGATATGTATGTGATAATACATGATGTACTCTGGTATGTCTAACCTTTTCTTGCAAAAAAATGCTTATGAGATTTATCCTTCTTACTGCATGTAAAATAGTTTATTTTTATTGAAGTATTTCTCTCAATGGATATAAAATGTGTTTATTTGTTTATCTGTTGAAGGACACTTGGTTTGTTGCTAATTGTTAGCTGTGATGAATAAAACTTCCATATTTTGAACAAGTATTTTGTGGACTTTTGTTTAATTCCCTTTTTTATGTCTAGGAGTAGCTTTTCTGAGTCATAAGGTAAGTATATATTTAGCTCTATAATATGCTGCCCAAGTGCTTTTCAAAACAGGTGAACTACATAAAACTCTCACCCAAATCTCTCCAAATTTTGGCATTGCCTGTTTGGTTTTGTTTTTGCATTTCTAATATATTAGTAATTCTAGTGGGGCAAGTACTGTATCTCATTTAGTTTTATTTTGTACTACTCTGATGTCTAATTATGTGGAACAATTTTTTATTTACTCATTTTTTGCAAATTGTTCTTCTCTTAAGCACATTTTAATAAGTTTATTTTAAAATTACTAAATCCTGTTATCTATTTATATATACTGAATTAAATGCTTGTAAGCTATATATGGTGCATATTGTTCCCAAGTTTGGGGCTTCCATCTCTATTAACAATTAATAATATATTTTAATGAGGATAAGCTTTGTAAAATTTTGATTAAAGGGGAAGGCCAGGCCTACTGAAGACCTCCCATGATTGCACGTCCCTGCAACAAAGCCTATATAAAGGAGAAAACCTAGGGCTTTGGAGGGGGTCAACCTGAAAACTCAAGCTGAGGTCTACCAGACAGTCACCTTGGAAGTTGAGAATGGACAGTTTCAAGTCCTAGACACCCCTGGGAGCAGCCCAATGAGACAATGAGAGAGTGTCTTTGGAGACAGGGAAGGTGAGTGAAAACAATAGCTTTTTCTTCTCTGCGTACCTCATATGGACCTCTGAAGTCTCAGCCAAGGGAGGGACATCCCAGGAACTCTCACCCTCACCCCTCCCACAGGAGCCACTTGCAGAGGGCTACCCTGAGTGGAAACAGAGGTACCTGCAGGCCCCACATGGGGTCCGGGGAACCCCAGTTCCCAAGAGTTTGTGCCAAAGCCACCAGCTCCCAATAGAGAACCTCAGTGGGAAACATCCTGTGAGGCTGGGCTGTGTCACAATGCTGTACTCCTTTCCCTTCCTCCCCAGCTCCCAGCAGAGGAGACATGACCAATTTAGGGAAGTTTATCTGGTGCTAGCAGTTGCAGCCCTAGGTAATGGCTGCAAACATGGCTTGACTTCAGGAAGTGGGCATTGTAATTGTAGCCCATCCCACAGAGCAGGGCAGGATCTAAGGCAGGGTACCTCTACACAGTACTGCTCTGTGATGGCAGTGACCCCACCCATGCATGCACAGGGGAAGAAATAACAAACACCCACTGCTTCCCTTCTATGCCTGGACTAAAGGGTGGTCCACCTAGATGGGAGGAGGCCAGTCCACACCTCAAAGAGTATTTGAGCCAGAGTAGAGCTGCAGTGCTCCACTTGGCCGACTACCAATTCTGCTGACAAGACAAGCAATCTGGGAAAGATGCCACACCTGCAGCCCATCTTTGGGAGAAGAGAAAGACTCAGAAATACAGGAATAGGCATACAGATCATTGGAACAGGACAGATAATCCGGAAATAAAGCCATGAACATTCAACCACTCATTTTTGACAAAGCCAACAAGAACAAACTTTGGGGAAAGAACACCATATTTAGGAAATAGTGCTAGAAAACTGGTTAACCCCATGCAGAAGAATGACACTGCACCCCTATCTATCACCATATACAACAATTAATTCAAACTGAATCAAGAACATCTATGTCAAACCTCGAACAATAAATATCTGAGATGAAAACTTAGGGAACAACTTCCTGTACATTCAAGTAGGCAAGGGATTCATGACTAGGTTCTCAAAAGCAAATGCAGCAAAAACTAAGATTGACAAATGGGACCTTAAAACTAAAAAGTTGTTGCACAGCAAAAGAAACTATCAAGAGAGTAGAGACATTCCATGGAATGGGAATAAATATTTGCAGGCTATGCATGCAACAAAGGCATAATCTCAGGATCAACAATGAACTCAAAAAACCTGACAGAAAAAAAGAAGCTCATTAAAAAGTGGGCAAAGGACATGTACAGGCACTTCTCAAAGGAAGATGCCCAAGCATCCATAAATATATGAAAACATGCCCAGCCTCACTAATCATCAGAGAAATCCAAATCAAAACTACAATATCATGCCATCTCATACTGCTCAGGATGACTATCATTAAAAAGAGAAAAAACAGCCAGGCGTGGTGGCTCATACCCATAATACCAGCCCTTTGGGAGGCTGAGACAGGAGGATTACTTGAGTCTGGGAGTTCAAGACCAGCCTGAGCAACATAGTGAGACTTCCTCTCTACAAAAAATTTAAAAATCAGCCATATGTGATAGTGTGTGCCTGTAGTCCCAGCTACCTAGGAGACTGAGATAAAAGGATTGCCTAAACTCAGGAGGTTGAGGCTGCGGTTAGCTGTGTACATGCTACTGGACTCTAACCTGGGCAACTGAGCAAAATTCTGACTCAAAATAAACAAATAAAAATAAATAAATAAATAAATAAAATAAATAAAAATTCCACTTCTGGTAATATACACAGAGAAAAAAAGAGAAGTCACTCTACCAAAAAGACACCTGCACTCAAATATTAATTGCAACACTATTCACAACAGCAAAAACATGAAACTAACCCAGATGTTCATCAAATGTGGACTAGATAAAGAAAATGTGATACATACACATGATAGAATACTATGCAGTCATAAAGAAGGACAAAATCATGTACTTCGCAACAACACAGATAAAACTGGAAACCATCATTCTAAGTGAACTATTGTAGAAACAAAAAACTGCATGTCGCATGTTCTCACTCATAAGTGTGCCCTAAACATTGCACATGTGCACAAAGGTGGAGACAACTGACTCTGGACACTACTAGCAAGGAAATGGAAGGATAGGGAATTATGAGCCCACAACTACACATTGGGTGCTATGTCCACTACTGAAGGAGAGAGGCCTTGCTAGAGGCTCCAATCTCACTTGCATGCAATTTACTTATGTAGTAAATTCTCATATGTAGCTCACAAGTCTAGAGTAAAATGAACATTTTTGAATTAAATTCAATTTATAATTTTTGTATATTTAGTGTTTCTTGTGTCTTGTGGAAGCAACATTTTCCCAAATCAGAAGTAAATAAACATTTCCTTATATCTGCTTCTAGAAACTTTATAGTATTAGCTCTTATGTATGTTGTGAGATTTATTTGTTTGTTTCATTCTTTTATTAAGTATATTGAGACATAATTTACATAAAATAAAAGGTACCCATTTAAGATATATAGTTTTGACCAGGTGTAGTGGCTGAAGTCTATAATCCCAGCACTTTGGAAGGCCGAGGTGAGAGGATTGCTTGAGCTCAGGAATTCAAGACCAGCCTGGGCAACTTGGTGAGATCCTTACTCTACAATTTAAAAAAAAAAAAAAAACAGCCAGGCATAGTGGCACACATCTGTATTTCCAGCTACTTGGACGGCTGAGGTGGAAGGATTGCCTGCACCCAACAGGTTGAGGCTCAAGTGGCTGTTAGCAGAGTGCCACTGCACTCCAGCATGAGCAACAGAGTGAGACTCCAAAAAATAAAATAAAATAAAACAACAATAAAAAATAGAGACCTCACCTCTACAATAAATCAAAAAATCAGCTGGGTGTGGTAGTGCATGCCTGTAATTCTGGCTACTTGGAAGGCTGAGATGGAAGGATCGCCGGAGCCCAGCAGGCGAGGCTGTGGTGGCTGGGAGCGGCCACTGCACTCCAGTCTGGGCAATCAAGTGAGACTCCAACTCAATATATATATTGACTCCAAACTATATATATATATATATATATATATATATATATATATATATATATAGTTTCATGTTTTGACATATACATACACATGTGTAGCCATCACCAGAATCCAAGATATAGAATATTCCTTTGAATATAAGACAAAAATGAGTATTGGTGATATTAATAGTTTTATCCTACATCAGGTACAGCCTCCAATTTGTTTCTGTATTGTAATTGTGTTATACACTCTTACTCATGCAGATAAATTCAATTTAGAACAGAGGTTTGTTTGTTTTTTATATTATCTCACCATGCAAAGCTCTTTAATTAAGTAGGTGAATCTTTAGCTTCAGGTTTACCCAGTGCACATTTATGGATATTTCAAATCGATTAAAAGTTGTATAACATAGCTTCCAGCCTGTATTTGTTTTATATACTGTTTTATCATAAAATAATATTGAAAATAAAAATATACATGGAACATTTTTATCATCCCCAAATTTACTTACATGCCCCATCTCAATCAGTCCTATATACCACCACAAGTCCCAGGAAACCACCAATTGTCTTCTGCACACCACCTTTGGGCTCATGTGCAATGTTTAGGGACCACTTAGGAGTGAGTACATGCAGTATGCAGTTTTTTGTTTCTTGACAATATTAGAATCATATGAATAAAACTGTGTTCAGTTTTTGATTTTTATATTTTTTCCACTGAGATGTGTCCATGTTGTGTGTGACCTAGTAGTACATTAATTTTGTTTCATTGTATAAACATGCAATTTTTTTATCCAAATACTGGTTGATGGACACAGGTTTTTTCCCCCCAATTTTCAGCTCTTAGGAATACAGCTACACCAAACATTCCTGCACACATATTTATTATTTGTGTAGAGGTGTTTTTTAATTCTATTAGGGAATTATCTAGGTGTGGAATTGCAGGGTCATATAGTAAATATTTATTAGCTTTATAAAATATTATCAAATAAGTATGCAAAGTAGTTTTGCCTTCTTACGCCCCCAAAAGCAATATCTGCAAGTTATCAGTTGCTTAACATTCTCAATAACATGTGTTAGTCTTTTTCATCTATTAAGTAGATACCAATAATATAAAACGGTAGTTAGCATTTTAATATTATTGATATTAAAGATGCTGAATATATTTTTGTCTGTCAATTGACCATCTATATATCTTTTTAGTTGAGTATATTTTCAGACCTTTTCCAGATTCTAACTTGGAGTGTATCTCTTTCTTTCCAATGTTTGAATTGAATTATTGGCTTCTTATTGACTTGTAAGAGTTTTTTATGCTTTCTAGGTATAATTTTTTGTCACATGTATATAACGGAAATATTATCACCATGTTGTGACTTGCTTTTAATTTTCTACCAGTGTCTATTGAAGCGTGGAAATTGCCTTTTAAAATTATAAGTTCAATTTATTGGTTTTGACTTTTATAATGTGAATGTTTAGTGTCATATCTTTAAAAGTTTAGCAAAATTTAAGCTCTCTAAAGTTCTTTCCATGCTATTCTTGGTAAGCTTTATAATTTTTGTTATTTAGGTGGATATGGTACATTTTCAGTTAGTTTTTATGAAGCAGTGTGAGAAAATGTCAAGATTTTTAAAAATCCAAACTATCATTGTTGAAAAGATTATTCTTTCACTATTGAATTTCCTGGACAGCATTGTAAAAAGTTAATTGCTTATGCAAATATGTCTGGATTTCTGGATTTCTTATTTTGTGTGATTGATCTATTTGCCTATCTTTATACTAGTACTAAACTGTCTTTTAAAATGTAACTTCATAAATAAATCTTAAAATCAGTGTAATGTCCTCTGTAATCTTCCCTCTTGGTTCTTGAGTGAAGCCATCTATGAAGGGCTATATTTTAGAACTTGCTTAGAAACCACCTTCTGGTGTTCTGAGAAAAAACATCCATGGGATGCTGTCTCAGTTGTAACCTTCTGGAAAAATGCTTTTGAGGATGGTACTGCTGAAAGTGCTGGAAAGGGAGTGCCCGGGGTGTCCCACTTGTTACTAGACTTGAGACACACTGCAGACCCAAGCAGGTAAAAGCACGCCAAAAATGGGAAAAGAACTTTAACTTCAGTGTTCTTTACACCATCTACATAAAAGTGAACATTCCACCAGCTGGCAGGGGAGAAACATTCCAGTTGCACAATCAGGACAACTAAAGATAGATTTGGAGCCAAAAGGCTTAATTTGCTTTTTTGTTTTCTGTTTGTTTGTTTGTTTGTTTGTTTTTTGAGTTGGAGTCTCACTCTGTCACCCAGACTGGAGTGCAGTGGCTGCTCATGGCCACCGCAGCCTCCACCTGCTGGGCTCCAGCGAACCTTCCGCCTCAGCCTTCCGAGTAGCTGGAATTACAGGCATGCGCTACGATGCCTGGCTGATTTTTTGATTTATTGTAGAGATGAAGTGTCGCTGCCCAGGTGGGTCTCAAACCCGCAGGCTCAGGCAATCCACTCACCTCAGTCTCCCAAAGATGCGAGATTACAGGCTGAGCCACCGAGCCCGGCTTGCTTTTTTAAAAAAAAACATTTTTCTGACAGAATTTAGTTATCAGCCTCTCTATGAGCCCTGAAATCAAGTGCATGTCAATAGATGTTTATAAGATTTACTTGATTAGAATTTCCCTGTAAGTTCTAATAAATGCATTTGAAAAAAATTGGAATAAAGAGCACAACTATAATTTTACATAGAAAAACCATTGCATACCAAGTATATTGATTTTTTTGCTTAAGAATTGCTTTTTAACATAGCACAGATCTCAGCTATATTGTGCAAATTTTCCAACTAGGTCAGCACCTATAACTTTTTTTTTCTATTTGTTGTAAAGAACATTTAACATGAATCTATTCTCTGAACAAAATTTTAAGTATTACAGTATTTATATACAATGTTGTACAACAGTTCTCCAGAATTTGTTCATCTTGTATCACTAAAATTTATATCCCTTGAATAAGATCTCTCATTTCCCCCTCTCTCAGCAGCTGGCTATCCTCTATTTCTATGAGTTTTAATAATGTTGAATCCCACCTATCTATCCTCTGTTTCTATGAGTTTTACTAATGCTGAATCAATTCTATTTCTGGGTGTATTTCTAGAAGAATTGAAATCAGGATCTCAAAATGACCTTAACAATCTCACACTCATTGCAACAATATTTGCAATAGTCAAGATATAGAAGAAACCTAAATGTTTACCAGCAAAAAATTAATGGTCATGGTATGTAAACACAATGAAATATTATTGAATGTGATTAGTGTCCTTTAAAGAAGGCAAGAGAAAATGTGTTATTTTTTGTCTGCTCTTTACCATGTGAATATGCAATTAGACAAGAAATCTGAAAACTTGAAGAAAGTTCTCATTAGACATTGAATCTGTGGTTGTCTTGGTTTTGAACTTTCCAGCCTCCAGAACTAGGAGAAATAATTTTTTTTTGAGCCATCCAGTCTTTAGTAATATGTTATAGCAGCTACAACTGATTAAGATAAAAGATTTTCACTCATGTGATTTTCAACTGTAATGACTTTTCACTTATTTCTGCTTTAATTTCCTTGAGTCTTCTTTTTCTCTTTGTCTAGATAACTTTTTTTTTTGAGTTGGAGTCTCACTCTGTTGCCCAAACTGTAGTGCAGTAGCCGCTCCTGGCCACCGCAGCCTCGACCTGCTGGGCTCTGGTGATCCTTCAACCTCAGCCTTCCAAGTAGCTGGAACTACAGGCACACGCTACCATGCCTGGCTAATTTTTGATTTATTGTAGAGATGCGGTCTCATCAATTTGCCCAGGTGGGTCTTGAACCCGTGGGCTCAGGCAATCCACTCACCTCAGCCTCTCAAAGGTGCAGGATTACAGGCTGAGCCACCAAGCCCGGTGTCTAGATAACTTTTTAAAAATCAATTTTATTTATCTTAAAAAACCCTAACTCCTGGTTTTGTTGATTCTTTTTAATTGCTTTTGTAGTCTCCGTTTCATTTAATTTTGCTCTTATCTTTATAATTTCTCTAGGTGTAAAGTCATATGGTTTATTTGAGATCATTCTTCTTAATATAGATGTTTATTGCTATAAACATATCTCTAAGTATTGGTATGTTGTCTTTATTTGTCTTTGGTTGTCTTCTAATTTCCCTTTGATTTCTGCTGTATTCCAATGATTGCTCAAGAACATGTTTAATTTCCACATGTATGTAGATCTCCCATTTTTTTCTGCTATTGATTTCTATCTTCATTTTTATTATGGTAGAAAAATATACTTAGTATGGTTTCAATCTTTTTATATTTGTTGAGACTTTTTAAAAACATTTTTTAATTTTAAGATGTGGGGCACAATTCAGGGTTAGGTATACAAACGTTGATTATGCAGGTACCCTTGTTGATGAGGTAAGCCCCTCCCTCCCCTAGCCATTTCCCTCAAATGTCAATCCCAACCCTCCTTCCCTGACATTTCCCCACTACTACCAAGCTCTTTCTTATAGTTTTATGATAGCTGTTCAAGCTCCACTTATGAGTGAGAACATGTGATACTCTGTTATTGTTTCTGTGGTTGATCACTGAGTATGATCGACTCTAAATCCATTCAAGTTGTTGCAAAGTTCTTATGTTTGTTCTTCTTTATGGG
>NW_007233543.1:0-5171 GCF_000164805.1 Carlito syrichta | reverse complement strand
CCCACAAGAAGTTTCTGTTCTGTGAGTTCACCTGAATCGAGGAATTTTGTACCAATATAACTTTTGTTTCTGGGGAATATGATTATGGTCATAGATGGTCCCAGGAAACAAAAGGATTTCTAGGGCCAAATCCTTGATTACAACTAACAAGAGGACCAGAACGATTCTGAGGATCTGTAATGACAGATTTAGCGTATCCACGGACCAAGTAGCTCTGAAAATGTAGGGACCCAGAAACCCAGATTGCTGACTAAACCTTATCAAGAGGTCCTGTAGATTCTGGAATATGAGAACCCTAGGATCGGATTTCCTTTAAATTCTCAGTAACATGCCCTGATTTTTCCTCTCGATTTGGATTCCAAATTCAGTATATCAAAAGGCTCATGCCCAGAAGTTTCCCAGGTTCGTGCATTATGATTCCTGGTTATCATTAAAAGTACGTAGCAAACATTTGGCAAGTGCAAAACCCTTGTCCATTCCAAAATAAAAAGAGACACGGAAGGGGAAGGATTACAGGGTTCACCTTAAGACCAGAGTTACATCCATATATGGCAAGAAGATTCTTTTTGCCCTGGAATCTGGCCTTAGTTGTTCTGAGTATCCTAATGGACTTGGAGTGCCCAATATCATTTACAACTTTTAAGAGGACCAGAATGTTCCTGGAGTCCTGATATGACTGATTCATATATCCAAATGCTAAAATGCTCTGAAACATTTGAGGAGCTCGAAGATCTGTTTGTTGTTTGTCCCATAGCAGACAACCTGGGAATTTTTTGGATTGAGGGCGTGTACAACAATGATTCTTCATTCGTACTAAGTTGGACGCCATTTAGTGTCCTCTATGTGAGGACTCTCTTTCCCTTAATTCCTGTTGTGAAACCCTGATACTTGTTTACCCCTTAGTAAGAAGTCATGCAGATTTATTGATAGAGGAACCGCTGGAAACAAATTTCTTCTCTTTTATAAGAAAGAGGACATGTAGTTTCCTGTATATGAGGATTGCTTTTACCCACCTTCATGCCTCGAATCCCTGATTCTTCTGTATCCATCAGCAAGATGCCTGTAGATTTTCAGGACTGAGGCCTTGAATAATACGGATTCCTTATTTTTAGCAACAGCCATGCAGTTACATGTGTATGAGTACTCCTGTTCACAGATACATGCATCGAAAGGTTGATTCTTGTTTAGATCTTACGAAGACGCTGTATATTTTTTTGGAGATTGAGAATACATGTCACCCATATTCCTTATTCTTTCTTCGGAAAAATCAGTGCATTTGTCTGTATATGAGCATTTCATTTCCCTAGTTCATGCTTCAAAAACCCAAATTCGCGTTTAGCCCTTAGCAAGAAACGCTGAAGTTTTATTGGGATGGAGGACACGTGTAAACCAGATTCCTTATTCTCCTTCAACAAGAGACAGTGCAGTTTCCTGTATATGAGGACTCCCATTATCCAGATTCCTACTCCCAAAACCTGAATGGTGGTTATCTCTTAGCAAGACGGTCTGTAGGTTTTTGGGATGGAGGCCTCGTGTAACCAAGATTCCTTATACATCTGTAGCAATAGGTCGTGTAGTGTTCTGTATATGAGGACTCCCATTACCGAAATTCCTTCTTCATTCTCAGCAAGACACCAAGATATATCCTGGTGACCTAAAATTTCAGTTGCTTGGAAATCAAGAAAAAATTCCCATAAAGTTCTTTAGGAATTTGAACTCAAGATACCTGGTCCCTTTTCAAAAGACACACTAAAAATATGGCGACATAGAAGACCAGATAGATGATTAAACCTTATCAAGATATTTTGTAGATTTAGGCGATTGAGAACTCCAAAAACCGGATTCCCTTTCCGTTCTCAGCAAGATGCCTTGAATTTCCCTGTCCATGTGGATTCCAAAACTCTATCTACAAAAATGCAGATGCCCAGATGTTTCCAAGAGACGTGGAATCCATGGATACTGGTCACATTTTAATAATTCGTACTAAATATTTGGCAACTGCAAAACCCTCGGTCCCTCTACAAATAAAGTACAAATGGAAATTTAAGGATTGCCAAGTTCATCTTAAGACCAATGTTACATCCAAATATGGCAATAAGGTAATTTTTTTCCGGGAATCTGGCCTTAATTGTCCTGAGGAACTTAAGGGATTTGTACTACCAGATACACGATTACAACTCTCAAGAGGAACATAATGTTGCTGGAGTCCCGAAATGATTGATTCATAATACCCACAAGCCAAATATGTATGAAACATGAGACGAGGTTGAAACCTTGTTGTTTTTTTATATCGCAGCAAGATGCCCAGAGAATTTTTCGGATTGTGGACTAATGTACCACAGCTTCCTTATTCTTCTTTACCGAAGGGCCGTGCAATGTCCTGTATATGAGCACTCCTTTTCCCCAGAATCCTGTTTGGAAACACTGATTCTTGTTTTGCCATTAGCAACATATCATGTAGATATTGTGACGGAGAAACAGTGTAAAAGGGGTTTCTTAGTTCTCTTTAGCTAGAGATCATGTAGATTCTGCATATGAGTACTGCTATTACCTATGTTCCATCTTCTAAACCCTGATTCCTCTTTAGCCAACAGCAGATGGCCTGTTGATTTTAAGGACTGAGGACTGCTAAAACTCCGATTCTTTTTCACCCTTGGCAAGGGGCTGTGTATTTTTCTTTATATTTGGACTCTCATTAGATGCATCCTGCTTCAAAACTCTGATTATTTTAGAACTTTCCAAGATACTCTGTAGATTTTTGCGATTGAGGACTCATGTAATGCAGATTCCTTATTCTTCTTAGCAAAAAGTCATGTAGTTGCCTGTATATAAGGATTCCATTTACCAGATTCATGCTCGAAAACACCATGATTCAAGTTTAGCCCTTGGCACGATGACCTTAAGCTTTTTTGGGATGGAGGACCCGAATAACGCAGATTCCTTATTCTTACTTAGCAATAGGCAGTGAAGTTTCCTTTATGTGAGGACTCCCATTACCCATATTCCTACTTCAGAAACCTTATTCGTGGTTACGTCTTAGGACCACGGCCTGCAGTTTTTGTTATTGAGGACTCGTATAAGGAAGATTACTTATACTTCCTTACCAATATGACGTGTAGTTTTCTGTATATGATGGCCTCCATTACCCAGCTTCCTGCTAAACTCTGCAGGATGCCGAAACAGTTCCTGGTACCGAGAATTCCAGTTTTTTGGATATCAAGAGAAAGACGTCCATCATGTTCTTTGGGAACTGGAATCCACGATTCCTGGTTCCCCTTCACTTGACCTCCCCAAAGTGTGGAATATTCCAAACCAAAAACCCCAATTCCTACCTGCCTACCCAAAAGAATTTTCTGTACTTTGAGGTCACCTGAATCGAGGAATTTTGTACCAATATACCTGTTGCTTATGGGGAATATGATTATGGTCGTAGATGGTCCCAGGAAACAAAAGGATTTCTAGGGCCAAATCCTTGATTACAACTAATAAGAGGACCAGAAAGATCCTGAGTATCTGTAATGACAGATTTAGCATATCCACGGAGCATGTAGCTCTGAAAATATAGGGACACAGAAGACCAGATTTCTGTTTAAACCTTATCAAGAGGCCCTGTAGATTCCGGAAAATGAGAAATCCTAGAACCGAATTTCCTTCTAAGTTTCAGTAAGATGCCCTGATTTTTCATGTCAATTTGGATTCCAAATTCAGTATATCAAAAGACAGATGCCCATTAGTTTCCTAGGTTCGTGGATTCCGTGATTCCTGGTTACCATTAACAGAACGTAGTAAACATTTTGCAGGTGCAAAACCCTTGTCCCTTCTCAAAATCTCAAGAGACATGGAAGTGGATGGATTACAGGGTTCACCTTAAGACCAGAATTACATCCAAATATGGGAAGGAGATTCTTTTTGTCCTGGAATCAGGCCTTAGTTGTTCTGAGGAACATATCAGACTTGGAGTGCCCAATAACATTTACAGCTTTTAAGAGGACCAGAATGTTGCTGGAGTCCCGAAATGACCGATTCATAATATCCGAATGCTAAATTGCTCTGAAATATTTGGGGAACTCAAAAATGTGATTCTTGTTTGTTCCATTGCAGACAACTTGGGAATTTTTTGGATTGAGGGCGCGTACAACAATGATTCTTTATTCGTACTTAGTTGGAGGCCATGTAGTGTCCTGTATGTGAGAACTTTCTTTCCCTTGATTCCTGTTTCGAAACCCTGATATTTGTTTAGCCCTTAGTAAGAAGTCATGCAAATTTTTTGATAGAGGAACCGTGGATAACAGATTTCTTCTCTTTTATAAGCAAGAGAGCATGTAGTTTCCTGTACATGAGGATTGCTATTACTCAAAATCATGCCTCGTATCCCTGATTCTTCTATAGCCATCAGGAAGATATCCTGTTGATTTTCAGGACAGAGGACTCGAATAACACTAACTCCTTATATTTAGCAACAGTCGTGAATTTACCTGTATATGAGTACTCCTGTTCACAGATACATGCGTCAAAATCTTGATTCTTGTTTAGATCTTCGGAAGACCCCCTATATTTTTTTGGAGATTGAGAAAACATGTCACACACATTCCTTATTCTTTCTTAGGAAAAGTCAGTGCATTTATCTGTATAAGAACATTTCATTTTCCTAGTTCATGCTTCAAAAACCCATATTCGTGTTTAGCCCGTAGCAAGAAACCATGAAGTTTTACTGGGATTTAAGACTCGCGTGAACCAGATTCCTTATTCTCCTTTAGCAATAGACAGTGCAGTTTCCTGTATATGAGGATTCCCATTACCCAGATTGCTACTCCCGAAACCTGAATGGTGGTTATCTCTTACCAAGACGGTCTGTAGCTTTTTGAGATTTAGGCCTCGTGTAACCAAGATTCCTTATTCTTCCATAGCAACAGGTCGTGTAGTGTTCTGTATATGAGGACTACCATTACTGAAATTCCTGCTTCATTCTCAGCAAGACGCCAATATATTTACTGGTGACCTAGAATTCCAGTTGCTTGGATATCAACAGAAAGACGCCCATAAAGTTCTTGAGGAATTGAAACCCAAGATTCCTGGTCCCTTTTCTAAAGGCAAAATATAAATTTGGTGACATAGAACCCCTAATTGCTGATTAAACCTGATCAAGAGCCTTTATATATTAGTGCGATGGA
>NW_007233542.1:0-4899 GCF_000164805.1 Carlito syrichta | reverse complement strand
TTTTTGATGTCAATTCCAGGCAAATCTTTCTTTCTTTCTATTTCAGCGTCAGATCTCTGTGCTCAGGCTGGAATGCACACGGCCTCGATCTACTGGACTCTATGATCATTCCGCTCAACCTCCAAGTAGCTGGAAGTTCAGGCATGGGCCACCCAGCCTGGCTAGTGTTTCAAATTTTATTGTAGAGACGAGGTCTCACCAAATTGCCCAAACTAGTCACAAATACATGGACTCAGGCAGTCCTCTCACCTTTCCCCCCAAAGTGCTGGGATGTCAGGAATGTGCCACTATGTTCAACCCTTAATTTTTTTCAGTTTTAACATGTCTGGTTTTGCTGCATGAGGTAGCACGTGTCTGTCATCCCAGTATTTGCTGACAGAGGTGAGATTATTGCCTGAGCCCAGGCCTTCTTGACCAGCCTGGGCAACTAGGCAAGGCCTGTGCTCTAAATAAATAAAACAATTAGCTGGGCATGATAGTGAAAGCTAATATTTCCAGCTACCCTGTAGGCTAAAGCCTGTAGTTCTAGCTACTGAGAAGACCCAAGCAGAAGGAGCATCAGAGCCAAGCAGATCGAATCTGCACTGGCCATGAGCATGCCACTGCTGTCCAGCCTGGGCAACAGAGTGAGACTTTCAAAAAAAAAATTATATTAATGAATTAGGATTCAATTTTTTAATGTAAATTACAATAAAAATTTTCATTCTTTCTCTTTTTTTATGTCAGGTTGTCACTCTGTTGCTCCTGCTGAAATGCAGTTGCACTCTCACAGCCCACAGCCAAGGCAGCTTTGACCTACTAGGCCCAGGTGATACTTACGCCTCAACCCCCAAGTGGCTGGAACTACAGGCATGTACCATCATTCGCAGCTAACATTTTGATTTTTATTATAGAGATGAGAGCTCACCAAATTTTCCAAACTGGTCTTGAAGACCTGAACTCAATCAATCCACTCATTCTGGCCTCCCAAAGTGCTGTGATGACTGGCATGAGTCACCATTCCCAGTCAATTTTTAAAATTTTTATTGCTAAAATATCTGCTTTAGCTGTGTGAGGTGGCTAATGCCAGTCATCCCAGCACTTTAGCAGGCAGAGGTTAGAGGATTGCCTGAGCCCAGTGCTTCGAGTCCAGCCTGGGCAACTAGGCAAAGCCTCTGCTCTACAATAAATAAAACAACTAGTTTGGCAAGCTGAAGCCTGTAGTTCCAGCTAATGTGAAGACTGTGGCAGAAGGATCTCCTGAGCCATAACCTAGTATATGGGAGCCATGAGCACACAACTGCACTCCAGCCTGGGCAATAGAGTGAGATTGGCAAAAAAAAATTAAAGAATTGGGTTTAAATTTTTTAATGTAAATTCCAGGCTAATCTTTCTTTTTCTGAGTCCAGTTCCCACTCTGTTGCTCAATCTGGAATGAAATGGCACGGTCAAATCCATCACAGTCTCGACCTACTGGGCTCAGGCAATACTTCCACCTCACCATCCATGTAGCTGGACATACAGGTTTGGCCAACCTGCCTGACAAATATTTTGATTTTTATTGGAGAGATGAGGTCTCACCCAATTGCCCAAATTGGTCCCATACACCTGGTCTCAGGCATTGCTTTCTCTTGGACTCCCAAACTGCGAGGATGACAGGCATGAGGCACCAAGCCCATCCCTTTTTAAAATAAATTTTAAAATGACCCCCTTTATTGGGTGAGAGGGCTCATGCTTGTCACTCCAGGACATTGGCAGGCAGAGATGAGAGGATTCCCTTAGTTCTGGGCTTTGAGACCAGCCTGGGATACTCGACTAGACCTCTGCTCTACAATAAATAGAACAATTAGCCGGGCATCGTGGTGCATGCCTGTATTTCCAGCTGTGCTGTAGGCTGAAGACTATAGTTCCAGCTGCTGGAATGACTGAGGCAGAAGGATCTCCTGAGCCATGCATACCCAGGTTATGGTGGTCATGAGCATACCACTGCTCTCCAGCTGGGGCAACAGAGAGAGACTGGCTAAAAAAAAAAAAAAATGAATTAGGTTTCAATTTTTTGATATAAATTTCAGCCAAACCATTCATTCTTTTTTTTTTTCTGAGTTGTGTTCTCATTCTGTTTCTGAAGATGTAATGCAGTGGCACACTCACAGTCACCCCATCTCGACCTGCTTCACTCAGGAAATCCTTCCACTTCACACTCCAAGTAGCTGGAAGTAAAGGTGTGAGCCATTCAACCTGCTTAATATTTTGATTTTTATTGTAGAGACAAGATCTCACAAAATTGCCAAAACTGGTCTTGAACACCTCTACTCAGGAAATCTTCTTGACATGACCTCCCAAAGGGCTGTGATGACAGGCATCAGCCACCGTGTCTGGCCACCTTTTTTTTTAATGTCTTGTTTAACTGGGTAAGGTTGCTCAGGCTTGTCATCCCAGCACTTTGGCAGGGAGAGGATTGCCTGAGCCCAGGAATTCGAGACCAGCTTCGGCATATTAACGAGACTTCTTTCTGCTTTACAATGAATTAAAAAACTACGTGAGCATGGTAGTGTATGCCTGTATTTCCAGCTTCTTTGTAGGCTAAAACCTTTATTTCCAGCTACTGGGAAGACTGAGGCAGTAGGATGTCCTGAGCCTAGAACCGAGGGTACAGTGGCCATGAGTCTGCCACTGCACTCCACCCTGGGCAACAGAGTGAGACTGACTATATATATACATATTAAAGAATTAGGACTCAATTTTTGATTTTAATTCCAGGCAATTCTTTCTTTCTCTTTCAGGGTTGGGTTCTCACTCTGTTGCTCAGGTTGGAATGCAGTGGGGTGCTCAAGGTCATCGCAGCCTTGACCTACTGGGCTCATGCGATTTTTCTGCCTCAACGTCCAAGTAGCTGGAAGTACAGGTATGTGCCACCCTGCCTGGCTAATATTTTGAATTTTATTGTAGAGATGAGGTCTCACTGAATTGCCCAAACTGGTCACGAACACTTGGACTCAGGCAGTCCTCTCACTTTTCCCCCCAAAGTGCTGGGATGTCAGGAATGTGCCACTACGCTCAGCCCTTAATTTTTTTCATTTTAAATATATCCGGTTTAGCTGCATGAGGTGGCACACGTCTGTCATCCCAGCATTTTACTCACAGAGGTGAGATTATTGCCTGATCCCCGGGCTTCTTGACCAGCCTGGACAACCAGGCAAGGCCTCTGGTCTACAATAAATAAAACAACCTAGCCGGACATGGTGGAGCTTGCCAGTAATTCCATCTGCCATGTAGGCTGAAGCCTGTAGTTCCAGTTACTCAGAAGACCTAGGCAGTAGGAGCACCAGAGCCAAGCAGACCGAAGCTGCGGTGTCCATGAGTATGCCACTGCTCCCAGCCTAGGCAACAGAGTGAGACTGTCTAAAAAAAGTACATTAAAGAATTAGGATTCAATTTTTTAATGGTAATTACAGTCAAATTTTTCATTCTTTTAGAGCAGAAATAACTAGACCTCATGATTTGGTATGATAAGGTCTTTGTGATATGAGTTGGCCATGAAATATCAGAGTTGTCATGAAAATTCAAACCTTCAACATTCCACAACTATAATGGGATAAAAAGTGCTCATGTAGCAATTTTCATACCTATATAACTTTAATTTATCAATAGGCATGTAAGATCAGGAGAGGAGAAAGTTAGGATCTCATTTTTCTTTGCTCGTCTTTCTAAAATACTTGAAGTCAATCCTGACCCTGATGTGAGCATTGGCAACCTCTAAAATTAAAGATGCTAAAACCAGTTGTAATGCCATTTCCTACAAAAGGGAATAAGTTCTTGCTGCTTTCACAGCAACAGATTAAGCATGTATCATACATTAAATGCCCATCACTGTATTAGCCTCACAAGTGATATTAAATACTGGCTAAATAGGATACCCTTCAAAAATGAAAGAAAAAAGAAAGTAGGGGAGAGAGAGAGAGAGAGATGAGTGGCTGCCGGGGCGGGGGAGAGGAAAGCAGGCAGGTTTAGTGGTTTTAAGAATTCTACTTCATGAAAATTTTGTCTGAAAATTACATATTTCCCATATTCTTTTTTGTGAAAATGAGTGAAGAGGGAAAATAATTATAATAATATAAGTATCTTAATAGGTATAAAATACTAAACAACACATTTTAAAACTACACAAAGCATATTTAAGAGAGGTATAATATCCAAAGGCACATAGCCATTAAATTAACTATAAAGAACAACAAAGTGATCAATTTTCTATCAGTTATTGGCAAATCAATCTAATGTTTTGGGAGTAGTTGGGAAGTGTACAGAGATCAATCACACAGCCAGCTGATGCTTTATACTAACTAAATAAAAACTTGTTTTAATTAAAGAGAGACTGTTAAAATCTTAATTAATCCAATGAATCTTCCTAAAATCTGATTCATTTTTGAGATTTTCAAATTGCAAATACCAAGAGCCTATAGGGCTAATGGACAGTACCAAATTATAAAATTCCTACTTGTCAATTCATATCACTATAATTAACAAGCACTTGAGGTAGCACTTTACAACACATATCAAATCTTTCACATGGCTAGGAGACTCAACTTCTTTCTCCCAAGATCACAAAGTTACTAGTCACGGCACACGCAAGCAGCAAAAAATTCAGTTCCATACTTTAGAAGAAAAACAGACATGGGAGAAAAAAAGTCATCTTAAGAAAGACAGTACAGTTTTTATAATTGTAGTTCTTCCTTTTGAACAGATAAAAGTGCACCAGTCCATCTAGTGGCAGGGCCAAAGTTGTCAACCCAACTGCACATGGCATTCATCAGCATTAGATTCAAGAAAAGATAAGTGGTTTCCACAGCAATTAGACTCCTGCAATCTCAAACCCAAAGAGGGAGGAGCAATGACAAACTGTTCTGCAACAAGGGGAAGTGA